>NC_090653.1:6607107-6802107 GCF_040937935.1 Hyperolius riggenbachi
TGGAATGCAGAGAGCAGTATGCGTAACCTCTCATTTACACTATCATTATAGGACAGGAGGGGGAGAGGCACTCGGGGAGTGAGCCACATTTCCACCATCAGGCGCCTTTAGGCACATGTCTACAGTGCCTTATGGTAAATCCTGCCCTGGCCTAGGTAGTCTTCTTTCCAATTGGTGTTTAATGATTCCATAGTAGTTGGGCATAAGTAATTTTTTGAAATATTGAGCAGTTGTGTAGTGAGAGGTCCATGTGTATTATGCACATGGATGTGTTCCAAGCACAATGCCTCACCGAAGGGAATGGAAAAAGAGGGGATTGAAGTGGAGGGTCAACCATAACATACACAGCCAACACCAGTAATATGAGACCTCCCACATTTTGCACACTGCTTCGTTTCTGGGTTCAGAAATCAGCCGCTGTTGGACCGGACTTGTTTTTATTTGGAATTCACAGTCTTGTTGTTTTTGAATCTCATTAACTGTAGCTTTTTTTTTTTCTAAATTGGGCTCACTGCGTTGTGTGCAGATGACTAAACTTAAACAAAGATGGCAGCAAAGTTATACCAAAAGGAAGAAGAACTGCAACACACTGAAATAATGAAAACATCCCCACAATTGTTATTATTTTACAGAGTTTCTTCGGAAAGGGGATGAAGGTGCTAGACAAGATTATTTTTAAACATTTACATATAAAGGCAAACATATGGTGGCTAAGTCTCTTTAACAACCCATTCCCTCGCAGTTATAAAGTACTTCTCTGCCTGTCAATAACAAGAGGAGCTCAACATCACAGATTGCTCAGGAACTTCCTCATTCATTTGACATTACATTCCGACAAGCTCCAGATGTTCTTTGAAATGATGCTTCGCTTCGGTAGGGCCTCCAGGTTTTGCAGTCAGATACCTTGATCATTAGTGCACAAGATGGTCTCTCCCTTCCCCAACCGCTTTATGTATTTGTTATAAGACCTCTAGCAACCAATTCATAGATTATAAAACAAACAGCTCCCTCGATTTCCAGTGACATCAAAGTGCCTTGCTTCCCAGGACGCCCGGGATTTGCAAGTCAATGTCTTTCTTGACAGCCCAAGTTGAATACGTTGTCATTTATTCACCAGGAGGCTTGGTTCGTTTCACGGGCTGCCTTATAATTGTGAGCTCCCTGGCCTTCCTGTGATCAGTATGCTGTGGTCATGAAAGGACGATCAGCTGTTCTTCCTCTCTTACTTGAACCGTGGAGAGAACATTCCTTGACCCTGCTCCTTCAAATGCAAATGATTCAGGAGTGGGCTGAGTCAGGCTGATTTGCATAAAGCTTTTACAGGTTTTGTTTTAAACATGAAAATATAAGTCATTGAAGAGACATTGTGCTTGTTATGGGACGCATCAATCAAACATAGCAAGGTCATTCCTATTTTCCAAGATGGACTTGGTCTACTTTGCTGACGCATGGGTGGGTATCACTACATTCCAGTTTTCATGATGGCTATATTCCAGAAGAAATCTATAAGCTTCAAAGCCTAAATCTAGAAATGTATTTTGTAAGCCTTCCTGTCGCCCCACCTAACTCATTAATCTATGCCTCTCCCACCAAAGTCTCCTCTGTACTCAGATTTGAACATCTTCAACTATGGAGGTTATGAGGTCCCACCCTCCATTTGGACAGCCTTGGCCCTGCCAGCCAATCACACTTGCCCAGCAATGTCCCAGTCATCAAGCCACACCTCCTTGCTGCAGGAGGTAATGGGAGGGAGTCTAATTGTCGAACTGGCTGTGCCCATCCCATGACCCCCCATGCCACAGGCCAGAAATAGCAATGAGCACAAATTCCACATATTTATAATTTTGGAATTATTTTTGTTTGCATTCATAATCAGGAACTGTAATTTCCCAATTTCGCTTAATTTTCACATAGTTGTGTGCCGATTTTAGCGGTGGTTAAAAGCAAAGCCTCTTACATGCTATTGTCACCAAAATGTCTTCCTATGTTAAGGGAAATAGTGAGGACAAGTCAATTTTTTTCAATAAGACCTTACAGTTTTTGAAAAAAAAAATGCAAAGGAAAAATGGTTTCTAAAATGTCATTTTTTCTGTGTTTAAAAATCACTATTTCCCTTTGCATTTTTAAAATTAATTTTCTCAAAAACAACAAAGTCTAGATATTTTTTACCTGTTCCCACTATTTCCCCAACACATGCAGCAATTTTAGTGACGATAGCATGTATAAGGGCTTTGCTATTAACCAATAAATTCAGCAAAATGTACACAAAATTTGACGTAATTACCCCAAATTATGAATGGATTACACAAAATTAGAGATGGGACGACGAATCCGGCGAATCCACGAATCCCTCGAATATTGGGAAATATTCGATATTCGTGGATTCGAATCCCGACGCCATTTTCCACTTTACGAATCCGCCGAATCCCGACGCTGCATCGCCGCGCATCCGCCGCTCGCACTCGTCCTCCTCCGACCCGCGCCTCCTCCGACCGCCCCGCGCCTCCTCCGCCCGGCCGCCCGCATACTTTGTATCAACTCACCCGTCCAGTGGAGCGCAGACAGAGCGGCAGACCTCTCGCTGACTTCCTGGTTCCCTCTAGTGACGGCTTTTACAATGACGTCATCAGTAAAAGCCGGTCCGGCCACTAGAGGGAACCGAGAAGTAAGGACGAGGTCTGCCGCTCTGTCTGCGCTCCACTGGACATGTGAGTTGACTTGACACTTATGCAGGGGTGAGCGAGGAGGCACGGGGGACGGAGGAGGCCATGGGGGTGAGCGACACCTACCTACCTACCTACCTACCTACCACTTTACCTACCTACCTGCCACTATACCTACCTAAAGGCCCCCTATACGTACCTACCTACCGGGCACTATACCTACCTACAGGCCCCTATACCTACCTAAAGGCCCCCTATACTACCTACCTACCACTATACCTACCTACCTACAGGCCCCTATACCTACCTAAAGGCCCCCTATATGTACCTACCTACCTAAAGGCCCCTATACTTACTTACCTACCTACCTACCTACCTAAAGGTCCCTATACCTACCTACAGGCCTCTATACCTACCTACCTACTTAAAGGCCCCCTATACGTGCCTACCTACCTAAAGGCCCCTATACCTACCTACCTACCTAAAGGCCCCTATACCTACCTACCTACATACCTACCTATACTTAAGGCCCTATACCCTGCTACATATACTGAAGGTCCTTTTAACTACCTACCTACCTACAGGACACTATACCTACCTACCGGCCACTATACTTACCTACCTACCTACAGGCCACTATACCTACCTAAAGGCCCCCTATACGTACCTACCTACCTAAAGGCCCCTATACCTACCTACCTAAAGGCCCCTATACCTACCTACCTACCTACATACCTACCTATACTTAAGGCCTTATACCCTGCTACCTATACTGAAGGTCCCTTTAACTACCTACCTACCTACAGGACACTATACCTACCTACCTACCGGCCACTATACCTACCTACCTACCTACAGGCCACTATACCTACCTAAAGGCCCCCTATACGTACCTACCTACCTACCTACCTACCTAAAGGCCCCTATACCTACCTACCTACCTAAAGGCCCCTATACTTACTTACCTACCTACCTACCTACCTAAAGGCCTCTATACCTACCTACCTACTTAAAGGCCCCCTATACGTGCCTACCTACCTAAAGGCCCCTATACCTACCTACCTAAAGGCCCCTATACCTACCTACCTACATACCTACCTATACTTAAGGCCCTATACCCTGCTACATATACTGAAGGTCCCTTTACCTACCTAAAGGCCCCTATACCTACCTACATACCTACCTATACTTAAGGCCTCTATATACCCTGCTACCTATACTGAAGGCCCATATACCCTGCTACCTATACTGAAGGCCCCTATACCCTGCTACCTATACTGAAGGCCTATATACCCTGCTACCTATACTGAAGGCCTATATACCCTGCTACCTATACTGAAGGCCCATATACCCTGCTACCTATACTGAAGGCCCATATACCCTGCTACCTATACTGAAGGCCCATATACCCTGCTACCTATACTGAAGGCCCATATACCCTGCTACCTATACTGAAGGCCCATATACCCTGCTACCTATACTGAAGGCCCATATACCCTGCTACCTATACTGAAGGCACATATACCTTGCTACCTATACTGAAGGCCTATATACCCTGCTACCTATACTGAAGGCACATATACCCTGCTATCTATACTGAAGGCCCCTATACCCTGCTACCTATACTGAAGGCCCATATACCCTGCTACCTATACTGAAGGCCCATATACCCTGCTACCTATACTGAAGGCACATATACCCTGCTACCTATACTGAAGGCCTATATACCCTGCTACCTATACTGAAGGCCCATATACCTTTCTACCTATACTGAAGGCCCATATACCTTGCTACCTATACTGAAAGCTACCAATATTGAAGGCACCCATACCTAGCTAGCTATACTGAAGGCACCTTTACCTCGCTACCTATACTGCGGGCAACTATACCACGGATCGCACAATTCGTATGTGCAGGATTCGTTAGATTCGGGATTCGAAAGGTTCGAGATATTCGAGAACCTTTTTAGATTCGGATCCGGATTCGGATTCGAAGAAATTGTGGATTCGTCCCATCCCTACACAAAATCATTTGGCTTACAAATCGTAATTATGCATAACCATAATTGCACAAAGTTTACATGAAATTTTACATACCTTAGTCATGTATAATCCTAATTTTTCAGTACTAAAGTGTTGACGTTACCCCCTCGGCTTATATGCGAGTCAGTGGAGCAGAACGGATGGTGGAGCAGGTTTTGTTACTGGCAGAGGAGCGTAAAGATCGTGCACTAGTGATCTCTTGCCGGCTGGCTCCCTGCTGTGTCCGTATCCTGCATCCCCTGCAACATGGTGTGCAGAGTATGCTGCTCAAGACTACCTCTGTCCCCTGCTTGTGGAGCATGCAAGCAATGTTTCAGCAGTGCAATGATCAGGGATTTTTCATGTGTGGCCATTGCTGTTTCTCATATCTATGATGCCATCTAGTGGCATCTTGAGACACAGCTGTATCATCCTTGGGGCACATCTGGGTATGGGGAGGGGGCTGACTTGTACTGGGGGCACATTAGGCTACTGTGGAGGGGGCTATACTGGGGAAGGGGCTTATATGTGAGTCAATCACTTTTTCCTGGGTTCTGAGGGAAAAGAGAGTACCTCAGCTTATACCCGAGTTGGCTTACATGCGAGTATATACGATAATTGTAAAAAGCAGATTATGATCATCAATACAATGAAACGCTAGTGCCTATTCCCCCAGTGTTGCACTCTCCATCACAACATTGAGATGTGGCCATGGCCCATGCTTCTGTTTGGTGCAGGAGGCAGAGATTAGCAGTGGTGATTCCTTACCTCTAGGGGAGACAACAGTTCATAAATTAGGCCTAATGGTCAAAAAAAACCTCATTTCGTTGGATAATTAACTTGGGGTTGATTCACAAAAGTTAGCACAGCGTAACAGTGAGAGTTATCAGCTGTAAAACTTAAGTGCCTTAATTAGTGTCCTTGCATGCTACGCGCACTATCGGCAGCAGAGCATGCTTAATCCGGGAGCAGGCACTCTGCGCACGCTATGCTGCTGAATTGCAGCATAGCGAACGCTAAGAACTAACGCGGCTCCACTTCACCCGCCCTCATCACCAGCGGGTCCAGTCACATTACAGGGCCTGATCCCCGCACTCTGATTGGCCCAATAGGCTGTCTGCCACAGCCTATTGGGCCAATCAGAGAAGAGAAGATTTGAGTTTATCAGTAAAATGGACTTCAATCTCATCCTAAGGGAGTTTTTACTTTTGTGACCTTATAATTAGAAATGTTATTATTATATTTTTAGATATTTTAACTCGTGTTGAGCTGAAATTTGTGAAATTTTGCGTTACTATAATTACGCATGCAAAATTTGCTATTACGATGCGAAATTATGGTAGCGTAATTGCCATTAAAATCGTAATTGAAAATACCGTAAGCGTAATTTTCAATGCGTAATTTCGCGTTTCGTTCATAACGTAATTTCGCGTTAAACCGTAACGTAATTTCAGGTTTGCTTAATTTTTGGGAAATTTAGCTTATTTTTTTTCGCGTTTTCGTCTGCATGGCGAATTTTGATGCGAAATATCACTACATGGCGAATTTTATATGCGTAACGCGAAAAACGACGCGAAAATTAATGCTTACAGTAATATGAACTATCACGAAATTACGTTATGTAACTACGCTAACAAACGGTTGCATGCAAGGCAAACTTAATTTCGCGATAATTACTGTAATGCGAAAATTACGCGAAAATTACGCTTACGTGGAATTTCGCGAAATCCTTCTTCATTACGATTATGTACTTACGCCCATAATCGTAATTACACTAATTACGTGAAATTTTGCGAAATCGTAATTAAGTCATTACGCTCATCTCTAATTTTAACTAATCACTTGACTTCTCTCCTTTTATATTAGCCTAAAACATTGTTTCTGAACAACCTGGATATTACAGTATTTCGGTTAACTATGTACCATTCATTGTCCTCTGGTGATGTAGTCTGTGAACTATAAAATGTGTTGAGTTCTATACAATTTATAAAAATAGGTCTTTCTCCAGAAACAGAGAGACTATAAATTGTGTTTAAACTGGGTAAGTAACGTGCGGCTATATGTACTAGCAGCAAATACCACAGCCCACTTCACACCAACCAACAATTTTAGGTGGGATAATTATGTTTATCTATGGATTTGTATTTTTAGAGACCTTTGTATTTTGATTTGTATTTCATGTCTGACACTTGTTGTTTTTAATAAACATGGCATTTTTAATAACCTCTATTAGGAGCTTTGCGTATTTCTGTCCATATCTAATTGTTCTGTTGGATTTTTTGTTTCTACACTGACCCAAACCACAGGGTTCTGTTTTTTCTGCACAATTGCATATGTAAAGTCGCATTCAAAGAACTAAATGTTAGAGTAATTTTGGATCTCATCTCCAATGGAGAAATAAATGTAATTCAGTGTTTGCACCGTATAATGACAACCATTAAGCCATTAACACAGAGTAGAACCTTGGCTTGGGTGACAGGGGCTGGCGAGGCGTGCGTTCAGAAGTGCAAATGGGATTACATCCCTTGTTCAGAAGCAAAATAAATAAGATGCTGCGGATGAAGCATTTTTAACACATTAAACAGAGCGGTTTCATTTGGGAGCCTTGCCATGTTTTTTGGGGAATGTAAATTAAGCAGCCTACTTTGGCTTCTCTATAATTTACGCCTTTGTTTCAAATAATCATGATTAATTTACAGATTTCGCTTCAATTTGATGTCTCACCCCGCAGTAAATGTTATTTACTAATCAGAAAATGGTTTTAGGATGGAACAGATGAGGCAGACTTGGTGGAGAGATAAGTGTTGTGGTCCGTGGGGAAATTTTCAATGTGATTGTGAGGAATCGGTCAAGACGTGGCTTTCAGGGGAAAAAAACGGAGCCAGAAATGAATTTTCCAACAGCTAGGAGCAAAATGTGCATTACTGCATCTTAATTATTTAATCAGTTTGGTTATGTTTCGCATTGTGTCGCTTCATTTCTGCTCTGCATTTGGGTCTAGGCCTAACAATGGCCTGAATACACAGGTTCAAAAACAGTCAGGCCTCCGCATGGTGTATTGGCAATGCTCTTTCATCCTGTTTCTTACATTCTTGGAGGATTCTTAAAGCGGATCCAAGATGAAACACTCACTATAACAAGTAACTTGTCTATATATCTCATCTAAAGTTTAGATAGTTTACACAGCAAATCTAGCTGCAAACAGTTTTAATAGAATATGATTATTTCTTCCTGTGATACGACAGCAGCTATGTTGTTTGTAAACATTACACAAGGGCAGACTTATCTGCATCTTGAGCAAAAAAACCTAATCCCTCCTCCTCCCCTCTGCATCTGAAATCTCTAGCTAGTAATTACCTCCCCCTCCTCCTGCCCAGACCGAGCTCCCATGAGCCCTTGCTACTGTCTGAAAGTACCTTGGCTCTCTGAAAACCTTTAAGCGTGGCTTATTTAGTTTATAGGGAATTAGAGTATTAAAAAAAAAAAAAAAAAAAAAATTGGCTTGAGGAGTGCCCTATAAACAATAGGAAAGGAACACAATTATGCAATGTGAAACAGTTCATCTCGGATCCACTTTAAGCTGGCCATGGCTGGAATGACCACACACAATAGCCACAATTAACTAAATTCATTTCCTGTCTTTAATAATGATTCTGAGCTGTTTTTACAGTTATCACCATGGTGATAAAGCATTTAGTATTTGCTAATCAATTTACCTCATGTTGTCCTTAAAATAAGGATTCTGTCCTTGAGTTAAGGAGTGATTTCTTAAGTTAAGGTTTCAATCCGTAAGATAATGACATAATTCTAAACTTAAAGACAGGATGATAATTTACAAAGAGCAATGTAAGTGATAACAACTGTAAAGTATGTGAGGAATTATCACCTGGCCTGAGCTGTTGTTAAGTGGAGTGTTACTACAGAAATCAGTGTAAAGTGCAGGATTCTGAGCTGTCTGCTTAATAGCAGTTTATGCAGAAGGGAACTGTGTATAGAGAGAAATAGAGAAATACACAGCTGGCACACAGCTAGGGAGGAAGAGAGAGACTAAACACACACACACACACACACACACACACACACACACAGTACGCACACACTGTACACACACACACACACACACACTGTACACACACACACACACACACACACACACACACACACACACACACACACACACACACACAGTACGCACACACACAGACACACACACACAGACACACACACACACACACACACACACACACACACACACACACACACACACACACACACACACACACACACACACACCATACACACACACACACACATAATCTCTCTCTCTCTCTCTCTCCTTCCCTGGCTGCCATACACATCACCTGCAGGCTGACTGTAATAATGCAGACAGAGAAGTCAGCAGGAGGGACGGAGCTACATCCTGCGTTTGTGTGCTCATCCCCTCCCTATCTACTGCATGCAAAAATGACTACAGAGGTGAAAACTTTAACTTAAGGACTGGAGTGATAAGACACTCTCACTATGAAAGCGTATCACTACTCATTAATAAGGCAAGCTTTTTTGGTGAATTAACACCTTATCAATGTGTAGTGATAAGTTTTCACTTGCTCTATGATCACCAGCGTGATCTTAGTGAATTGTAGCCACTGATACCAATACCTGGTGTGGCTAAGCAGTGGGGAGGCTCTTGTTTGATTTAGAGATGGTCAGTGAAATGCAATTATGTACAACTTTTATGCAAATATAATTAAATTGTATGCAGCTTGGATTTGGGCCTATGAGGGATTTTTTTTTTGCTCCAGCTTCAAGTTGAAAACAATTTGCATGCAAGCCAGAAAAAAATAACATCTCATTGAGGACCTCTGTTTGGCTTCTATCAAAATACCATCTGCATTAAAGAGGCCCTGTAGCACAAATTATTCAGGACACACATATTTACATCACCTATCCTGGTTTCAGCATCAGAAACACTTATCCTATATAATAATCCTCCTGTGTCTCAGCGCCCCTGTCCCTGTGCGTGAGTGTCCGTGCGTTTGCGCTACCGTGCATGTGCCACGCAGACAGCCTTGAGACAAGGAGCAGGACTGGCCAGGGGGGCAGCAGGGCGTGTGCACGCGGTGGGCGTCTGTGCGTGAGCGGTGGGGGTCTGTGCCCCTCCAGTGGAGGGGGGCAGGATCCGACACAGACCTAGAGCCCGTTTTTAAACGGGCTTAGGTCTACTAGTATATCTATAAATTGCTATATATTGGTGTCTAGCCCCATCCTCCCAGTGATATCACAGCTTAGGCTGTTTAGCTAAGCAGAATTATCATCACAGA
The DNA here is from genome assembly GCF_040937935.1 of Hyperolius riggenbachi. NCBI lineage: Eukaryota > Metazoa > Chordata > Amphibia > Anura > Hyperoliidae > Hyperolius > Hyperolius riggenbachi. Next base: position 6,617,113 of record NC_090653.1, read on the forward strand.
GTTATCAGGTGTTGTTTCTGCTCACTTTGGAACTCACAACAAACAAACGTTCTGCAGTGATGATCCATGCCAGCAGCAAAGATGTTGCCACCTACAGTATGATAAGGTTAATGTTGTAAATCAGGGACAAGAAATATTTTATAATAGGCAAAAATTGACTAAATCAGTTTTAAATGAATCTTGTAAAATACAAACAATTTTATTCATTAACAGTTCCTATTTAAGTTTTTTTTTCTTTTATCTAATTATATTTGTTTGTGAAATTATGACTCTTCTGGGTGCCTCAATTTGTCCTAACATGATAGGATAATAAAATTCTACATCTTATCAGACCATGGGACATGGTTTCAGTAATCCATGATCTTACCCTCATTGTCTTTAGCAAACTATTTGCGGGCTTTCCTGTAGGTCATCTTTAGAAGAGGCTTCCTTCTGGGAGGACAGATATGCAGACTCATTTGGTGCAGTGTGTGAAATGCGGTCTGAGCACTGATTGGCTGACTGCCCACCCCCTCACCCTCTGCAGCAATTCTGCCAACACTCATAAGTCTATTTGCAAAAGACAATCTCTGGATATGACGCTGAGCAAGTGCGCTTAATTTGTTTGGCTGACCATGGTGAGGGCTGTTCTGAGTGCAACATGTCTGTTAAACTGCTGTATAGTCTTGGCCACCGTGCTGCAGCTCAGTTTCAGGGTGTTGGCAATCTTCTTATGGATTAGGCCATCTTTATGTAGACTTCTCTGCCATGAGGTGACCAGTATGAGAGAGTTTGAAACAACCAGATGTAATACAGCTGCTCCCTATTCACACCTGAGACCTTGTAACACTAACCAGTCACATGACCCCGGGAGGGAAATTGTCTGATTGGGCAGAGTTCTTCTATAAGCTCCTCAGGGAGATCTCTGCCATGAGGAGCCATGCTGAGCTTCCAGTGACCAGTATGAGAGAGTGTGAGAGTGATAACACCAAATGTAACACACCTCCTGCTCCCCAGTCACACCTGAGACCTTGTAACACTAACCAGTCACATGACCCTGGGACTGGGAGGGAAAATGTCTGATTGGGCAGAGTTCTTCTATAAGCTCCTCAGAGAGATCTCTGCCATGCAGAGCCATGCTGAGCTTCCAGTGACCAGTATGAGAGAGTGTGAGAGTGATAACACCAAATGTAACACACCTCTTGCTCCCCAGTCACACCTGAGACCTTGTAACACTAACCAGTCACATGACCCCGGGAGGGAAAATGTCTGGGCAGAATTCCTCTATAAGCTCCTCAGAGAGTTCTCTGCCATGAGGAGCCATGCTGAGCTTCCAGTGACCAGTATGAGAGAGTGTGAGAGCGATAACACCAAATGTAACACACCTCCTGCTCCCCAGTCACACCTGAGACCTTGTAACACTAACCAGTCACATGACCCCGGGGAGAGAACATGTCTGATTGGGCAGAATTTTGCTTTTATTTTATGTAACTCTACTTGTAACGTGACTGCTAAATTCTAGAAATAGAATAGTGTGTTGTTTTATTCCTGTGTAGAATATTGAAGGCCATACTGAACCATGGGGCTTAATTATTAGCTACCAAGTCAGGATATTTGGCCTCTTTCATGTTGGGTACAGCCAGGCAAATATTTTTTCATGCTTATTAAACTTGCCAGTCAAACTAACAGGCTGGAGCTATGGAATATACTGTAATATGGTAATTTGCAATACGTCATATCTGTCCCTGATTAAATATTTATTTCACATTTTTTCCATATTTACATAACAGTAAAATAAAACATATATATGAAAACACAAAACATTTCCTTTTAATTATATTTGAGGCCTGATTATTCCAATCCTTACACAAACAATTATCTGTATTTTAAAACTTAACTCGTAACATTAAAAATACAGATTTTTTATTTTATTTTTTATGTTTTATAGTTGTCTTGCTGTCTTCCATTTACAGTAGCTTTTTAATTGGGAGAAAAGATGTTTATTTTAACAACCAAATTTGAAGGACAGTTTGTTTGAGGCAAGTTTGTTTTGCCTTTCCCAGTTGGCTCCAGATCTGTTTGTTACATGTTACAAAGGGACAGATAGAACAGGCACTTAAAATAATGGAGAAGGCAGCCAATTTTCCAGGTGTCAATAGAATAAAGCAGTGTATGTCGTTAAATATTTAAGCCCAGATGGAACGATATAACTCTTTTAAATTCTTACATCTGGTTTTCTTACAAAGATTGAAATGCCTGACAAGCTTCTTCTCACCAAGGACCCATAAACTGTCTTCTTTTGTATAATTCATAGAAATTGTAAAAATAAAACTTAGAGAAAACTGATATGTCATACATAAAACAACTTCACCTATAGAGTTGTTTTTTAAAAAATAATTTCTTGACAGCACCAATTCCTTGAGGCCAAAAAGCAGCATTCAAAGTCGAGTATCCTTCATAAAAAAACAGTGCCTCTTTATAGAGAGAACTGCAAGAAAATTGAATGACTATATGTGTCCATTTTCCTGCCAAACTTTGCCTTGTTTCATATCATTTCTGAATGCCTCGTACGGGATATTGCAATGTAAAAGGTACTCATAGGAAATAATAATAAAATAAATCATTGATGGAAATATTGGCAAAAACTATTCACACTACTGGTGGAAACATTTTTTGGGGAAACATAATAATACATCCTTATAATGAGGAAAGCCTTAGCAAAAACATTTCCCATAATTGATGGGAGAATATTGGTGTGATATAATTGCCATTATTGATACAAAAATATTGGCCAAAACGTTTCCCATTATTGGTGGTAAAAATATTGGTGAAAATGATTCCCTTTATTGATGATCCTCCAATGACCTGCGCTTAGTCGCACCTCGCATAACTCAGTCACACGCACGATTGCAGGACTTCACCAGGGCTGCTCCTACTCTCTGGAACTCTCTCCCACCAGCCGTCAGACTCGCCCCCACCTTTAATACCTTCAAACAAGCTCTCAAGACTCACCTCTTGACGCTCACATACCCCCCTACACCAGCATCATAATATGTTCTGTTAGACCCCCTCTCAAAAGACGCACCTATTGTCTCCACCTCACCCTTTAGAGTGTAAGCCTCTGGCAGGGCCCTCCTCCCTAGTGTTTCCAGCCTGATTATGCAATCTTACTTACAACCACCCTTCTTGTAGACTCGAACAGTCTCTATCTTGACCTATGTCACTGTATTGTTATCAAATCATTTGCATGATCTTGTTTTGTTGTGAGTTTCCGTATGTTTTACCTGTATGTTAACCCATTTATCTATTGTGCAGAGCTGCGTAATATGTTGGCGCCTTATAAATACAATAAATAATAATAATGAGAAAATATTGGGAAAACAATGATCACTATCGATAGAGAAGTGTTTGGAAACAAACTCCTGTTATTGGTGGGAAATGTGATGTCCTGAAGAAATCCCTAGGACACAGCCGTCTCTGTCATCAGGCAACTATAAATTTTGGCCTGGGGCGCCGTGGGTGGCCGTGGGCGCTCACTCGCCGCAGTGTGTGTTTATTTATTTATTTATTTTTCGCTATCAGGACGGCGGCGGGCTGGCTGTGACAGGCAGCTCAGCCTGTGCCGCCTACTGGTCCGCCCCCCTCCCTCCCTCTCCCTTCAGAGCGAGCAGCCGCACGCTAGTTAGCTATACGTGCGGTGCCGCTGCCTAATGGTCCGCCCCCTCTCCTTCTCAGTGCAGAGCGAGCGGCCGCACGCTAGTTTGTTTATACGCTTGCAGCCACCGCCCCTAACTCCGCCCCCCGCCGGTCACATGCACCAGGGACCAGTGCCACCGCCGGCTGCGCTACACTGCACAGATCCACCCTCCAGTCTTGTGGTCCTTCAGCTTCAGCCGACGACAGACAGCTACAAAGGGTGGTGAACACGTGTTTTTTTTCTTTCCCTCTTAGGTGTGTGTGCGTGCGTGCGTTGAGTATAGTGTGTGTGTGTATGTGTGTCTGTGTGTTGTGTATAGTGTGTGTGTCCGTTCGTGTGTACAGTCAGTGTGTGTTTATATACATATATACAGTGTATGTACAGTCTTTATGAATGTGTATATGTACAGTGTATATTTATGCATGTGTGTATGTACCATGTGTGCATCCGTGTATGTACAGTGTGTATAGTGTGTGCATGCGTGTGTGTATAGTGTGTGCATGCGTGTATATACAGAGTGTGTGTATGCATGTATGTACAGTGTGTATGTACAGTGTGTATGTACAGTGTGTGTACAGTGTGTGCATGTGTGTATGTATAGTGTATGTACAGTGGATGTGTATGTATAGTGTATGTACAGTGGATGTGTATGTATAGTGTGTGTATGTACAGTGTGTATTTTCTGGTGAAACAGTGCTGCAATACGTGTATTTCCTGTTAAAGCGCTGTTGCAGTACGATTATTTTCTGGTGAAACAGTGCCGCAATACGTGTATTTTCTGGTGAACCGTTGCCGCATTATCATTGTTTTCTGGTGAAACGTTGCCGCAATACGTTTATATTCTGGTGAACCACTGCCGCAGTACAATTGTTTTCTGTTGAAATGTTTCCCACATTACGATTATTTTCTGGTGAAACAGTGCCGCAATACGTGTATTTTCTGATGAAACGATGCTGCATCACGATTGTTTTCTGGTGAAATGCTGACGCATTACGATTATTCTCATTGGAGGTGCCAAGGAGGGGGGCGGGGGCGCCACAGGTTTTCTCGCCTGGAGTGACAAAATGGCTAGAGACACCCCTGCCCTAGGAGGTGATGAAACACGTCGACTAACTTTGGCCAGGCGAGGCCACCGTCCTAAGAAAGGCTACGCACGTCTTGCGTTAAGTGAAATTGGAGCAGAAGTGTTGGCTGGAGCAGATGGAGTGACTAATATGGGCACTGCCTCACTACATCCTCATGCATTGTGGGGACGCCAGCGCTCAGTTCAACATAACAGGTGATAGAGCAGTGCGACCCGATCTGCAAGGCTGACGTGAAACAATAACACCGCAGCGAACTGTATGCCGAATTCCCTAAAACCCTGCACAGTGCAGACAGAGGAGGATACGGACCGGGGAATCCTGGATGTTTCTTTTAAAGCACCTTATGGACTCGTGAGTTTGCTGGCCAACAAAGAACTGTATTTATTTACCCTAAAGCAACCTAGGTTGTTCCTCTTATATGTTATATGCACAAGGAGGAAAAAGGGCGCAGTAGCCCAATAGGATTTGCAGTTTGAGCAGTAATTTTGTGGGTTTGGCTGGCCACTCAGCAGTGTTCTATCGTAGGGGTAGTTCAATGGGGGGTCATTTGTACAGAATGTAATTGAGGTATTGAATACACTATATTAAGCATACTTTTGGTCTTGCTGTTCATTTATTTCAGATTGGTGGGAAAATGTTTGTGAATAAATAAAGTAATTTTATTTTGTGTCTTGGTAAAATGAACCCCGGTTTATGTTTTAACTATGAATATGAGCTATGCTTCGTCTCTAGTAAATGACCACAAGATGGCTCAGGACAAAATCTAACTTCAAGGAAGTACAGAAAAAAATCTTAAAGATTACACAGAGATAAACACACAGCTGGTAACGTGTACCAAGTAAATGAAATATCCTGCAGCAAATAGATTCTAAGCTGGTCAGAAGGGATAAGTGAGAATGCCTCAGGCAGACTAGCAAAATATTCCCTCAAACTTCAGGTGGTACCACAAATTGTTGGCGACACCAATTCACAAATTCCGTGTAGGTTAATTACTTGTTGTTTTGGCGACAGTATATCTACACCCCTTGAGACTTCATCTTAGCCTCAGGGACATAGATATACACACCTCCACCGTGATCATCTCTGCACACACTCCAATGCATTCCAACGTGCGTTCTAATCACTGGCGGTTAGTTGACTGATCAGTAAATGGAAAAACATGTTCCCATTCACTGATCAAAGTGCCTGCGATCAATGATCACTGGCATCAATGAAATACGGGGGTGATTGTGAAAGTGAAGGTGAAGACACACGGGCAATACTTCCTGTGTACATTTACAGTACAGAGGCATAAGTAGTGGGGCATCTAGTGGCCAAATAATAAAATTACACCTACATACACAATGTTAAATAAAATATCCTATTAAAGAGGAACTCCAGTGAAAATAATGTAGTAAAAAAAGTGCTTCATTTTTACCATAATTATGTATAAATGATTTAGTCAGTGTTTGCTCATTGTAAAATCTTTCCTCTCCCAGATTCACATTCTGACATGTATTACATGGTGACATTGTTACTGTGGGCAGGTTATGTAGCTGCTCCTAGCTGTTTTGGCTGTTACAGACAGCTGTAAACAGCCATTTCCTGTCTGTGAACCTTGTTACATTGTAACAAACTGCCAAAAGTACAGCGGTCCCAGAGCTTTTTGTGGGAGGGGTTTCAGCACAAAATCAGTCATACAGCGCCCCCTGATGGTCTGTTTGTGAAAAGCATTTTATTTCTCATGTAAAAGGGGGTATCAGCTACTGATTGGGATAAAGTTCAATTCTTGGTGGGAGTTTCTCTTTAATGAATGGGCCAACTTTAAATGTTATTAGCAAAGTCCCTTTACATGTTAGAACCACCAAATGTGCTAAGTGTGAGTAGCAGAACAGAGGCAACATGGAAAAAACTGTCAAAAAGAGAATAAAAAACTTTTTTTTTTTTTTTTAAATGAGTGTTAAAGTGACATCAGGCAAATTGGAATTTTGATGGACAGCATATTGAAGGCAGCAGAAAGATTAGGCCATGGAAACGGCACCTGAGACTGAGAAACAGTGGCGCTACATGTGAACTCAACCCACTAGCTGCAGCAGTCCTGTCATCAAAAAAACCTGAGATTGCATTGCTAGCTGACATCAGGAACTAGATGACACCTGGGATCAATGCCACCCATACAGGTGTGTTAAAGTAGTGTGGTGACATTAGGCTCAGGGATGGAGGATGTGAGGCAGAGTGTGGGTCAGTGAGGGGTCAGCAAGGAGTCAGTGAGGGCAGTAGCAGTGTGTGACCTTTGGTCAGCTATCACCAGGGAGACTGCATTACTAGCTGTCAATGTGTGAGCTGGGTGGAGTGTATGGGCAATGCCACCCAGAGGTATACATGTAACCACATATGTGTGTAAATTTGTATATATTGTTGATTTCTTTACCTTGCTGTCCTACCATAGGAAAGGAAGGGGGCTGGCTGTTTGTAAACTTCCTATCAATTGGTTTGGGTGACAGCTCCTTTCCCTGAAAAGCATGTAGAAGTTATGTTATTTTTTTCTCGTCAGCCAGGGGCGGAGCAATAGGGGTTGCAGAGGTTGCAAACATATTGGGGTCCTTGGGCCATAGGGGCCCGAAGGGCCCTCCCTCAACTACAGTATTAGCTCTCTATTGGTCTTGTGCTCATAATAATCACTTCTATAGATACTCTGAATAGTGGTAATTATTAACTAGCTGTTCCCCGTCCCCTTCTTGCACCTCTGACACTGTAGTTGCCATTGGCAAGTTTTGGTGCGCTGTATCAATTGTTATGTATGGAGTGCTTGGGGGGGCCCAATGTAAAACTTGCATCGGGGCCCACAGCTTCTTAGCTACGCCACTGTTGCCAGCCTAATAGTAAAGTGTATGGACGCTCACATGAAGGAGGTATCCATGGTACTCGCTCACCTAGAAATAGAATGTACATCTTTTCTTTTACTGCTAGTGCACTGGTTGCTACTGGTAACTGCATACCTGCAGCAGCAAAAGAGAAGAGGAAGAGACATGTGAAAGGGAAAGTTCATTTTAAGACTTGGGCTCATATGCAATTAACTTTTTCACCTGAGTTATCTCACAGGAGATCGTTTTCATCTTCTCTTTAAACTAACTTTTCAGCATTTTTTGTAATTGAAAAAGTGCCAAAAAGTTGGAGAAAAAGTACAATCACATTTATTTTGAGTATTGTCTTGCTTGCTGGTGGCTTAACAAGGCATTTTATGAAAAGTTGCAAAAATATCACCTAGGACAAAACTGAGGAGAAAAGGTTCATTGCATACGGCCCCTACTGTGACTTGTTGCTAAAATAACTTCAGTCAACTTTTAATAATTTTCAGTTGCATTATGGGGAGGCGGTGTAAACACAGAAAATGTGTTATGTACAATTGTTCATGACTACATGTCAGCTATTGTTTTTTTACTCTACCCTGAAGTCATACGTTTTCAAGAACATTGTCTCTACAAATAAAGTGTACCCAGTACTAATATTATGTGCCATTATTTTTATGTGTTTTTTGTATTTTTTTTTCCATTTAATGTGTTTTTATAAAGAAGGCAACTGGTGTATATATTCTATTCTTCTTTGTGATTGGTCAAAGGGAACTGTGATACACCTTACATCAGTATTGTTACATACATACAAGATGCAGTAATGCAATACTGAAAGCCAGCAGGAGGAAGAGGCGGTGGGTCTTGGAAAAGGATTGATAACAAATGCCAATTTTTCAATTATTTCAGAATGATTGGCGTCTGATTGATTGCCCATTCTGATTGAATTATAATGCCAGTTGAAAATCATTTTTGCTGTATTTTGCAGAATATAGTTGGCATCTTCAGAAAAAAATGGCATCTGCAATTATATGAAGTCTTGGTCAGTTTCACACTTCCACAAAATGTTCACACATTAAAATGCACCCAGTGGTAACCAAAACCCACACAGGTCACTGTTACCAAATCTACTGGTAACTTAAAGAGGAACTCCAGTGAAAATAATGTAATAAAAAATGCTTTATTTTTACCATAATTATGTATAAATGATTTAGTCAGTGTTTGCCCGATGTAAAATCTTTCCTCTCCCTGATTTACATTCTGACATTTATCACAGGTGACATTTTTACTGCTGGCAGGTGATGGCAGTTGAAGTAGCTGCTGCTTGCTTTTTTGGCAGTTGGAAACAGCTATTTCCCACAATGCAAAGAGGTTCACAGACAGGAAACTGCCAGGAGTACCACGGTCCTCAGAGCTTCTTGTGGGAGGGGTTTCACCACAATATCAGCCATACAGCGCCCCCTGATGGTCTATTTGAGAAAAGGAATAGATTTATCATGTAAAATCAGCTAATGATTGGGATGAAGTTCAATTCTTGGTCACGGTTTCTCTTTAGAAATCTCACATCACAGGAAAATAACAGCAAGTCAAGCAGATCATTGGATCCATAATGTCCACTGATCACGGGCGCTTCATCCTGAACCTTGTACAGAGATAGAATGTCCTGGATGAAACTTAGAGATCTGCATGCCGGAACTTGCAGATATTCACTAAATTAGTCCAAGCATTAAAAATGGGTGACAATTAAGACTCTTTCTCTGCGCAGCTTATCCCTCCTGCAACAAGTCACAGCAACAGTTCCCCAAGCACAGTACTGTCTCCACGACTGCACGCATGAGCAATTTACCTTCCTGTTGGTTTTAAAAAAAAATAGCAATAAAAATTGTTTTTTTTTTTTTTAAATTAAGTCTGTTATGTTTATGGCAATTGAAGACTAAGGCTAGTTTCACAGTGGGACGTTAAAGTCCCATGTTACAGCAGCCAGTAATGCAGCCTAACTCACAGCACTGTAAAATCATTTGTGCTGTTCACAGTGCCCATTACATTGTAACGCAGCACGTTTAAACAAAATGCTGCATGCTGTACGTTATACTGAGCTAAGCAGCGTTAGACTGTTTGCACATGCTCAGTAATGTTGGAGGAGGAGGTCTCCCCTCCTCCTCGCGGCCAGCCACATGGCTAATTAATATTCACTGCACTGTGGTGACTCGTGGTGGGACTGTAGTGTTGTCCGGATCATGAGCGAATCGTTCATTTGATCTGGATCTTTTTTATGAGTCGAATCATCCGGATCATCACAATGAAAGATTCGGTTCACAGTGGATGTCTGTCTGGAAGAAACAGGAACATACAGAATGTACAGTGCAGGGAAAGTCCTGTCCTGCTAATCATTTCACCCCCAGTCTGCTTCCCTAGTAAAATGAATCAAATGATTCGGTTCAAAGATCCAGATCTTTTCAATGATCCGATTCAAATTATCCGAATCCTTAAAAAGATCCGGACTTCCTATGACTAACCTGGAGCGGCTGCTTTGAGAGCCGCATAACGCAGCTCAATCTGACGTCCAACTTCAACACCACCATACGTTGCGTTAGGGGCACGTTATGCCAGGGCCGGGCCGAGGCAGAGGCTGGAGAGGCTCCAGCCTCAGGGCGCAGTGTAGGAGGGGGCGCACAATTCATTCAGTTGTCATTCCCAATTGTGTTTGAAGCAGAAAGAAATAGGAAGAGGGGATACATGGCAGTGACTGCAAGTCAGATAACTAGAGATTAAGGTATTGGGGAGGTTGGGGGCCCTGGGGCGCCTCTTAGTCTAGTAGCAATCAGTGTGTGACGGCTGGGGCGGAGGGATGGAGGGGCGCACTTTGGTGTCTCAGCCTTGGGTGCTGAAGGACCTTGTCCCAGCTCTGCGTTATGCGACCACAACGTCCCCTAAAACGCAACGTCTTGGTGGGAAAGTAGCCCAAGCGAATAAAATATCTTTTAAATGACACTGAAGTGAAAATAAACTTATGAGATAATGAAATGTTTATGTGTAGTACAGCTAAGAAATAGAACATTAGTAGAAAAGAGTATCAATTTTTTTTTATATACATACAGTTATATAGCTTTATTTATAACATTGCATCATATTAGTCATTTAGAAATCACACTGTGGCCCATATGCAATTAACTTTGTGTCCGGAGTTATCTCCTAGGAGATCATGTTCATATTCTCCTTAAAATAACTTTTCAATATTTTACAATTGAAAAAAAAAACAAATGTTGGTACAAAAGTACTGACAAGTACAGTAAGTTTATTTTCGCTTCACATTTGCTTTACAGTCATTGGGAATCACATGTAAATACAAAATCCAGATACTTACCTAAGGAGAGATAGGGCTCTGAGTACTGTAGAGCCTTCCCTCTCCTCTCTCGGTGCCCTCAGTGCAGCGCTATCTTCTTTGTTTAAATCCTGGGGGACTCTGGAAGTCTTTGGGAGCCCAAGTCCTCCAGAAGACAGGCGGCTCTATGTGGCACAAGTGCGCGAGAGAGGGCCAGCCTTATGGGATGCACAGTCTGGGGCGGCCCGTTTTCAGGAGGGCTTGGGCTCCCAAAGCCTTCCAAAGCCTTCCTTCGGCAGCGGACAAAGCAGTATTTGACCAAATTGGTTGAATACTGCAACGGGGGATCCTGTGCTGGAACGGGCAGCGTGAGAGGAGCGGGAAGGCTCTGTAGGACCCCGAGACTCTCCCTCTCCTTAGGTAAGTAGCTGGCTTTTTAAAAAAAAATTTGATTCCCAATGACTTTAAAGAGAGACTTACCACAAGAAAATGTATGTGTGCATCAAACACCAAGTTTAACCCTAACAAATCTGGCTTTGCAAATTTGGCCTGATTGGCTTATCACGAGACATTGCTCATGCAAATATGCATTTGCTTTCGCATGCCAACTTATGCAGGGTCAAAAACCAAAGCCGCAAAGTGATTGCCCTGCGGGGATTAGTTCATGCTATATTAGCATGATCCATGAGCGCCACGGGGAGGCTTTCCAATGCCCCCATACAACCATGGGGACCGCGGGGTCCCAGGCTCTCTCACTGCCTGGGAACCACAGCGGCACCCCGGAGGGGAAGGCTGGGGGCGCAGGCAAACCCCCCCAAGCATGGCCAGCACCGGGGGGGGGGGGCTTCCACACCCACCTGGGGGCATTGGGGAGCCTCCCAGTGGCGCTCATGGATCGTGCTAATGCAGCATGAACTAATCCCCGCAGGGCAACCACTTTGCTGTATTGGTTTTTGACCCTGCATAAGTTGGCATGCAAAAGCAAATGCATATTTGCATGAGCAATGTCTTATGATAGCCAATTAGACCAAATTTGCAAAGCCAGATTTGTTAGGGTTAAACGGTGTTTGATGCACACATACATTTTCTTGTGGTAGGGACTTTAATGAGAGTCCCGTCCTTGTGTTCAGAAACACATCATTTTTCTGGCGTTTTGCAGGAGTGATTTCTCCGCGATTTCACGCAGAAAAATCACTGAATACTGTGGCGATTTTGCCGTGATCGTGTTTAGCGCTTCTATAGCACTTAAACGCAATCGCCGGGAAATCGCCTGAAAATGGTGCAGGCGACGCTTTGCGTTTTGCATTTTTGGCTGTTTTGGGGAAATTTGCGGCGATTAGCGCAAATCACCCAAGTAAGAACGTACCCATAGGGTTACACTAGTGCTATTAAAAAGCGCTAGCGTTTGAACGTTTTGCCGAAATCGCAGCAAAACGCTCTAGTGTGAATGGGCCCTGACCTATGAAGTAGGGATGGTCGGAAATGCCAATTTCTGATTCTGCGAAAAATTCCATCTTTAGCAAATGCTGATTTCCGCTACAACTTTATACTGATGGTATTTTGCGGCATACCGACAGTATTCCCATTTCTGTGGATTTACGCTTTGCGCCAATTTCCGTGGAGATATCCGCCTACCTCTTATCACACTACAAACCCTCATTCTCTATTTGGGTTATTCATTCTGAGTCTTCTGATTGGCTTAAAATTACCAACTATTGAAATTTCCGCCTACCTTTTACCGCACTACAAATCCTCATTCTCTGATTGGCTTATTCATTTTGAGTCTTCTGATTGGCTTAAAATGACCGAATATCGGTATAGCGGAATTTCCACAAACAGAAATTTTTGCCATTTATGCCGAAATCTGCTTACCACACTGCATTTTCCGCATTCCGATGCGTAAATGCGATTTCTGATTGGAAATGCGGAAATTTCAATTTCGTAGGATCAGAATAAGCATCCCCACTGAGAATAGTGAAGCCTCTGGATCAATATGAGACTCCCTTTGCTGTCCTCTGATTCCCCATTATTGCTTGCAGACCCTCCAGCTGACCGGAGGAGTGCTCCTCTTCTGCCCCGAGCACGGTCATGCTGCTGCGTCTGCTGTACCTGCACAGTAGCATGGTGCCGCTTGTGCACGGTCATGCTGCTGCGTCTGCTGTACCTGCACAGTAGCATGGTGCCGCTTGTGCACGGTTATGCTCCTGAGCCTGCTGCACCTGCACAGTAGCATGGAGCCGCTTGTGCATGGTTATGCTGCTGCGTCTGCTGCACCTGCACAGTAGCATGGTGCTGCTTGTGCACGGTCATGCTCCTGCTCCTGCTGTACCTGCACAGTAGCATGGAGCCGCTTGTGCACGGTCATGCTGCTGCGTCTGCTGCACCTGCACAGTAGCATGGTGCCGCTTGTGCACAGTCATGCTCCTGCTCCTGCTGAACCTGCACAGTAGAATGGTGCCGCTTGTGCATGGTCATGCTACAAAAGCAGCTAAGGCTTACAGCGCAGGTGTGCCCATTCCTGGGAAGGCACAGTACCTGCTGTACCTGCACAGTAGCATGGTGCTGCTTGTGCACGGTCATGCTCCTGCTCCTGCTGTACCTGCACAGTAGCATGGTGCTGCTTGTGCACGGTCATGCTCCTGCACCTGCTGTACCTGCACAGTAGCATGGTGCCGCTTGTGCACGGTCATGCTCCTGCTCCTGCTGTACCTGCACAGTAGCATGGAGCCGCTTGTGCACGGTCATGCTCCTGCACCTGCTGTACCTGCACAGTAGCATGGTGCCGCTTGTGCATGGTTATGCTGCTGCGTGTGCTGTACCTGCACAGTAGCATGGTGCCGCTTGTGCACGGTCATGCTACAAAAGCAGCTCAGGCTTACAGCGCAGGTGTGCCCATTCCCGGGCAGGCGCAGTACAGCCACACTTGTGCTTCAACAAGAGGTTATGGAGAAGCCCTGTTCAGTAATATTTGGAGGGTCTGCAAGTAGGAATGCGGGAAGCCTCCTTAGAAACCAGAGGCTTCTCTCTTCTGAGGTGAGTATGAGATTTGTTATGAATTTGGATTTATATTACAGCACCAGGATCTTCTGCTGAGCTTTACAATAGTGATACACAGTAAAGACAGTTACAAGGCAAGGGATTACAAATAGACAACAACTGAAAGGCAGTGACATAATTCACAGGGCTCCCCAGATTCTGATGACCCAGAACTTTGATGGGTCATCCCCTGATGTCCTCACCTCTTCCCTTGCCTCCCCCTGGTGCCCCTCACAGCCCAGGGGCCCATCTCACAAGGGTCATACACCAAGTGTGGCCATCATCATCTTTACACCCATAACAAGTGTGGCCACAAATCACCTGATCTGAAGTATAGTCCCCTGCATGGAAGGAAGGGACGGTTAATAGTTGGAGACCCCACAGCTCTGGGGCCCCCCTGTGATTGCAGGGGCTGCCTACCTCTAGTTACACCTCTGCATCAGTGGTGCATCATACTTCCATGAAGCTGGAAATACAGCAGAGATAGATAACTTACTGTATAAGGGGAAATATTCCCTTCTAAGCGGGCTTTCTATCTAAGAGACAGAACAGAAAATGGAGAGAACTCTGTAAAAGGAAGCCTTTGAGTTATCCCAGTACACAAAATAGAAAGATCTGGAGGGATAGGGAGTAGAGATACATCTGTCTCCGACCCTCACCTTGGTATCATGGAACCACGCTTGACCTGCAACATCTCAGTGCAGATGTGGTGCTCCAGTTGGGATCAGTGAATAATGGCACACAGCGCCTATGCATAGAAATGGCGCCGCATTAAAAAGATACGCTTATCGCTATTTATCGTTAGTACTGCATAATAATGGCGCACAGGGAAAAAAACGAAGAAAAACGGCACACACTAACGTTATTTATCAATAGTGGCACACACTAACGGTATTTATCAATAGCGCCCTACATAAGCCAAACTGCAGAAGTTATTTAACTGCAAAACGATGAATGGATTTAATGTAACACTGTCAAGGTTAGGGTTAGGCACCACCAGGGGGGTGGTTAGGGTTAGGCACCACCAGGGGGGTCTTAGGGTTAGGCACCACCAGGGAGGTCTTAGGGTTAGGCACCACCAGGGGGGTCTTAGGGTTAGGCACCACCAGGGGGGTGGTTAGGGTTAGGCACCACCAGGGGGGTCTTAGGGTTAGGCACCACCAGGGGGGTGGTTAGGGTTAGGCACCACCAGGGGGGTGGTTAGGGTTAGGCACCACCAGGGGGGTGGTTAGGGTTAGGCACCACCAGGGAGGTCTTAGGGTTAGGCACCACCAGGGGGGTCTTAGGGTTAGGCACCACCAGGGGGGTGGTTAGGGTTAGGCACCACCAGGGGGGTCTTAGGGTTAGGCACCACCAGGGGGGTGGTTAGGGTTAGGCACTACCAGGGTGTGATTAGGGTTAGGCACCACCAGGGGGTGGTTAGGGTTAGGCACCACCAGGGGGGTGGTTAGGGTTAGGCACCACCAAAGGGGTGGTTAGGGTTAGGCACCACCGGGTGGGGTTTAGGGGTTAGGGATAGGTACAGAGAGGGTTCTGTGTGTTAACGCTAAATAACAATAAGGCTTTAACAAAAAGCGGCAAACGGATTAGCGGCAACACTGTGCGCCATTATTCACAGGCGCCATTTTCAGATGCATGCGCTCCAGTTGCATGTTTATTCATATTTGATGAGGGGGCGCTGTAGTTTGAAGCCTAACAAGTTACAACCCCACTGGGAGTCCAAATGTTGAAATATAAGCCATATACATGACCTTGTTCATAACAGCGGCCTACCACCCTACCTCCACAGCTCACTATCTCCGAGACCTTCAGGCTTTCATACAAATGCATTACATCTTCCACTGGGTTTTGTTAGCAGTGAACAATAGGCAAGCTACCTAAGGACATTCCGAAGCAGAAATTATTTTCTTGTAAGAGGAATTTAGGGGTAATTGATTTTATTGTTGAGAATGTCCTTCTCGCTGCTCCCTACAGACACATATGTCATCATATAATAAGGCTGTTAAGGATTGTTGTGGGCATTATAATTGTATATGAAGAAACTATCTTGTTCCAGCTCTGAATTCTATTTTCTTTGCCATCCTTACAGAGTAAAGATCAAAACAGGAATGCAAAATAGTTTTAACTTAACAAGAATCTTCAAGGCTTTTGCGACAATGCTATTATTAATCTCAGCTCAGAGAATGACGTTTGCCAACAATACAGCAATTTCATAATGGCCACTTAGGCGGGGGGGTTTGAGTCGAGTAGAAGATGCATAGATTGCATAACAAGGACACATTTATAATTGTCACCTGCCTGTCCAGCTCTGTACTTGCTTTAGCTGTGACTGTGGGGGCGGGGGGGAGTGAGAGGGGACCGAGCCTTGAATTGTGAGAAACAACCTCTTGGTCATCGGTGGGTCAAAGGGAAGGATGAACAAAGTGCTCATTTTCTGGTAAAATATACAAATACTAGTAGACCTAAGCCCGTTTAAAAACGGGCTCTAGGTCTTTGTTCACCCAACGCCGCCCGCTCACCCGCCGCACATCTGGCTGCCTGCTCACACGCCGCCCGCTCCACTCCCTGGCCCCGTCCCCCTGTCTCTGGGTCCGTGCTGCGCACATGCGCACTGCCTTGCAGCACGGACAACGCTACACAGAGACAGGTGTCTGCAGCAAGGACACTTGTCTCTTACTATAGAGGATGAGCTTAGCTTCTATCAAAGGCAGGCCCAGATTTACATCACTGGAGCCTATAGGCAGTGGCACAGATACCCTGGCCCCCTAGACTTTGCCCTCCATGGACTTACAAACATCCGCTGAACTGCACCACAAGTGTGCTGGCTGTCCCAGCTGTCACTTCCCCCTTACTTCCCTTGCCCGTCATACGTAGCTACAGGTGACTCTTAGTATTAGATAGCCAGAGGTACCCTCAGTATTAAGTGGCTAGAGGTGTCCCCAACTAAAGGGAGATTTTATCAGAGGAATGCTGAAAGCAGGGTGAGTAACCTCTCATTTACGCTCATTTCTGGACTCTGCAAAGGGAGGGAGGGGCAAGGGGAGGGGAGTGAGACGCCCCTCCATCATCAGGCGCCTGTAGGCACGTGCCTACAGTGCCTTATGGTAAATCTGGCCATAATAAAAGGAAGTTAATTTTCCCATTAAAAAGTTATTTTTCATGGACAAATTGAACAAAAAAATTGCCTTATACTTGCTCACCAGTGCGGGGCTGCACCTTTGAGGGTCCTGTCAACATCTTTGAGTGGTATCCCCCCGCTTCTCCGCGCAGTGCTGCCATCTCTCGTCTGGGATCTTGAAGTGAGGATGGGAAAATAGACGGGTATCAAAAGAGAACAAAAACAAACAAAAAAACAATTGCCCCAACATGCTTCTTCTGATACAATAAATATGATATCTGAGCTCAAATGCAGAATTAATGAAATACACACAACCACAATGTTCATGCATAGTAGTGGTTGGATAGTTTACTGGTTACTGGATCTAATGGAACTTTATGCCCCTCCACGCACCCTCCAATCTGCCAACAAGATGAAGCTGGTTATTCCCAGGATACACTTAAAGGATACCCGAACTGACATGTGACATGATGAGATAGATATGGGTATGCACAGTGCCAAGCACACAAATAACTATGTTGTGTTCCTCTTTTTTCTTTCTCTGTGTGAAATAGTTAAATATCAGGTATGTAAGTGGCTGACTCAGTCCTGACTCAGACAGGAAGTGACTACAGTGTGACCCTCACTGATAAGAAATTCCAACTATAAAATACTTTTCTAGCAGAAAAGTGGCTTCTGAGAGCAAGAAAGAGATAAAAAGGGGAATTTCTTATCAGTGAGGGTCACACTGTAGTCACTTCCTGTCTGAGTCAGGACTGAGTCAGCCACTTACATACCTGATATTTAACTCATTCAGGCAGAGGAAGAAAAAAAGGAACACAGCCTAGTTATTTGTGTGCTTGGCACTGTACATACACGTCTATCTCATTATGTCACATGTCAGTTCGGGTGTCCTTTAACATATGGTGCCCGGGCCTTTTCCTATGCAGCCCCTACTGTATGGAACTCACTTCCACGATCAGTACGAGAGGCTCCTTCTCTGGACAGCTTTAAAATAAAGGCTACAAACGTATCTCTTTTCCCGAGCCTCTGAGACTGCATAATGCAGAGTCACAGCGCTTTGAGTCCCCAGGGAGAAAAACGCTATAAAAATATTATTGTTACTGTTAACATAGGAGGCGACCAGGGTTCAAATCCAGGCTAGGGTCAGTACCTATTCTGTAAGAAGTTCAAGGCAAGACTTCTTGAGCATGCCCTTAGTGGCTGGCTGAAGCTCTTGAGCGTTTTGAGTCTGACAGGAGAAAGCGCTATACAAATGTTCGGGTTATTAGAGCCCATTTTTATTAGATGCAGTGCGATGCGGCTACATAGTTGCATCGCACAACAGGTGTCCTGATCCCAACGCACGGCATGGAACAGTGTGCATTGCGTGCGGAGAAATCCGAGAATTTGCAGACTCCAGTATGCTGCAGATTCTCGCACAGTTTCATCCACACGCATCTGACCAACGTTCCCTCCATACACTTCCGCATCGGGAGATGTGGAAGTGACGCAAATGGCAGCGGAAGTGATGCAATGCGGCGAGGTAGTCGCATTCGCATCACTTATGAATTGAAAAGGGCCTGTATAACCACACAGGGCCAATTTACCATAAGGCACTGTAGGCTTGTGCCTACAGGCACCTTATGTAGGGGAGGAGGCTCCCCTCCCAAATGTCCCCCACCTATTGGGGGGGGGGGGCTACTTAATACTGGGGTAGAAGCACATCTGGCTCCTTATACTGGGGAGCACATCTACTACTGTGATTAATAAGGTTACCTAATACTGGGGAAAATCTGGCTACTGGGGAGGAGGGAAGCCTATGTAATATGGGGGTGGTGCCTGAGTTGAGAGGTGGAGCTTAGGGCACCAGAACGCCTGAGCCTGCAGGCTCCTGAGCTGTAAATCTGGCTCTGTACACACACATACACATACCTATGCACACACCTCCATACACACACACACACACATACCTATGCACATGTTCATACATACAGATACCTATGCACACACGTCCCTTCACATACACATATATACACCTCCTCACACACTCCCATACGCACACCTACCCAAGATCACACATTCCCATACACATGAGCATGCTGCTGGGTTGCAGGGACAGAGATCTTTCATACAGGGACTTAGATCAATTAATGGGAACTGTTTTCCCCTTAACTGATCACTGGGCTAACGGAAGGCAGCGGGAGCACGTGTAGGAGCGCGCCCAGCTCAGCAGCAGCAGGGCAGACTATCTGGATGGATATATCCATCCAGATAGACTTAAATGGTTAAAGGCAGTGGTGCTCGTAATGGCCAAAAAAAGTTGTTTCCCAAATGTCGCAAAGTTTTTTGCATCAAAAAACTTTGCATTAAACTTCGCGTAGTATTTTACGAAATTCAGGGTATAGCATAATTACGGCTATGGTACTACACGTGTAAACGAAATTGCGTAATGTAATTACGTGTTACTTAGTCCTGAAAATCCGCATTAAACTTGCAATGCGCATGTGCATACTATATATTAATGTGTATAATCATACTTATAATGCGTATAAACATACGCATTAAACAGCGCATGCGTGTCTATACCATACCATATACGCACACAGAAATTTGTAAGCGTGCATCAATCAAAATACGCGTCAAAAGATACTAAATGACTAATTTCGTAATGAACCGTAATTTCTCGAAATTACAAAGTTAAGCAAAATTTCGATGCATAATTACGGTTCACACGTAATTTATTACGCATTCTCCCGTAAATTTTGCAAGTTTAAACTGTTTCATTGTTTTTGCTCCATGACACATTCATGAAGTATACCAGAGCTAAAATCTATGAACTATTGACCCTTATTATCTCTTTCCTGCTCTCAGAAGCCATTTTCTGCTAGGAAAGTGTGTTATAGTTGGAATTTTTTTTATCAGTGAGGGTCACACTGTAGTCACTTCCTGTCTGAGTCAGGACTAAGTCAGCCACTTACATACCTGATATTTAACTCTTTCAGACAGAGAAAGGAAAAAAAAGGAACCTAGCATAGTTATGTGCATGCTAGGCACTGTACATACCCATGTCTATCTCATCATGTCACATGTCACTTCGGGTGTCCTTTAAAGCGGACCCAAACCAAACATTTTTTTTATTAAAAATATTTAGTTGCACCACTCTGACACATACAAAGATAAATAAACACTCCTTCAAACCTATGAGCATTTCAGTGCATGCTTTTCACCCTTCTCTTTTTTTCATAGCTAGGGTTATACTGGGGGCAGCCATTAGCAATTCCTCCATTTCCGGACACCACCTACTCCACCAGTCTGCCGGATTCTGTCCCGGCAATTTGAAAGGAAGGGAGGGGTTCCTCCAATAAATGTAAAATATTTTATATTTGTCATCATGCAGCTGAAAAAAGGCTGCTATTTATTATTATAATTTAGAAAATAGATTTTATTTCTGAAATCTTGTATTTTTAATTTGGGTCCACTTTAACCCCCTGGCGGTATAAAAAATTCCGCCAGGAGGCAGCGCAGCAGTTTTTTTTTTCTTATATCATGTAGCGAGCCCAGGGCTCACTACATGATAGCCGCTGCTCAGCGGCATCCCCCCGCCCGCTTCGATCGCCTTCGGCGATCTCTGATCAGGAAATCCCGTTCAAAGAACGGGATTTCCTGGAAGGCTTCCCCCATTGCTATGGCGACGGGGCTGGATGACGTCACCGACGTCACCGACGTCGGGACGTCATTGGGAGTCCCGAACCACCCCTCAGCGCTGCCTGGCACTGATTGGCCAGGCAGCGCACGTGGTCTGGGGGGGCGGAGCGGATAGCGGCGATCGAGCGCGGGGCGGCGGCGATCGGTGTGCTGACGCAGCTAGCAAAGTGCTAGCTGCGTCCAGCAAAAAAAAAATTAAAAAAATCGGCCCAGCAGGGCCGGAGAAAACCTCCTGCGCGGCTTACCCCGAACTACGTTTGGGGTTACCGCCAAGGAGGTTAAGTGAGCAACTGTGGCTTCCCATGGTGCATCACTCCTGAATATGAAAAATCATCTCTTTAGGCCCCGATATTATACTGTAAATATTATCCAGTGCCCAAATTCTCAGGCACCTTTTTTCGATGTACGCCCCCTGCTGGGCTGTGTTGTTAGTGCCATTGCTGCACCCCGCCCCTCCATAGTAATGACAGCTCTATTGGAAGACAAAGTAACAAAAAGAGAACCGTTCAATAAATGAAGCTGACAAGGATGCTGAATCCTGTGCTGCCTGAACACTTAAAGGGAACCTTAACTGAACGGGGGTAAAGAGTTTTACTTACCTGGGGCTATTACCAGCCCCCTGCAGCAGTCCTGTGCCCTCGGCGCCGCTCTGGAATCCTCTGGTCCCCCGCTGTCACTTAGTTTCCTTTTTGACGACTCACCAGTCGCCGGCCGCCATGCGTATTATTGGACGCATTCACCAGTGCAATTAGTACAAAAATACGCATTGTCGCATAACAACGCGTGCGGAATGCGGCAACGCGTATTTTTTGTACGCGTTGCGGTCCGCAATAGCGCTGATTGCATTGGTGAATGCGTCCAATAATACGCATGGCGGCCGGCGACTGGTGAGTCGTCAAAAACGAAACTAAGTGACAGCGGGGGACCAGAGGATTCCAGAGCGGCGCCGAGGGCACAGGACTGCTGCAGGGGGCTGGTAATAGCCCCAGGTAAGTAAAACTGTTTACCCTCGTTCAGTTAAGGTTCCCTTTAAGATGTGTGGTGGATGCTTACAGGTGCTGCTCCAGGTACTGGGTGGTGCCAGTGGTCTGTGCAAAAGTTAGAAGAAACAGGAGCGCCTCTCTGGTGCATTCACTTTTTAATCACAGTGGTTGCACATACACGTTACACTTACAGTGTTCAGAAGATCAATAAGCGCTTCAAAGCCTGCCGGAAACTCCTCCCCTGACTCCCGCGCTTGGCCAGAGCGACGGGAGCGATGGTACAGCGTGGAGCAGGGTCTGGTGGGCGGGGCCTCATTGCACCAGAGTCGTCTGATGTCACTACGCGTTTCGGCGTTAACAACGCCTTCGTCGGGTCCTGGAGTCAGGAGAGGAGTTGCCGGCAGGCTTTGAAGCACTTATTGATCTTCTAAACACTTGTGTAACTTGTATGTGCAACCACTGTGATTGAAAAGTGAATGCACCAGACAGGCGCTCCTGTTTCTTCTCAATAAGTGAAGCTGCATCAGTCACTCTGACTGTAATCTTTAATCAAAGGGAATATTTGGCTTCTCCCACTTTCATTTAACACACAGTGGTGTGCGAGTGTCCCGAGGACTTGTGTTCAACATTAAATATTTAGAATTTTTCACTCAGCTCGTGGCCAAGTTCCAATGTACAATGCAGATGTGAACATTACTCTAATGAATTAAATTAGCATTGCAGAGAGTTCCCATAACATTCATTATAGAACATTTATTTTCAGGTAATCGGATCTGTAAGCCGCGCTCCTTTGTACGGAAAGCCGGGACAGAAATATTAATTAAGCCTTTTGCAAATAATTCTTGAAAGTCTATTATATTAACAGCTTTGTTAAAGTCAGGCGGCAATCGGGGCGAGAACATTCTGTATTTATGCAGACGCAGCCTAGCGCGGCCGATTTCTGTGCGACCGAGCGGCCTGGGAGGTTAGAGGGGAATTTCTCCAACTGTCACCGGACTGCCAATTAAACTGGAAAAATATTTGTCATTTATGCTTATCATTGCTGCTTCTGCCCTTCCAAAAGTTGTCAGCAGGAAAACTTGTGAACAGAGATCAGACTATGGCCGGCATTCTATCTGATGTCTGGGGAATTAATCTGGGTACACAAATATGAGATCAGACGTTGCTGAGGATGAGTTTATCCACTGGGCAGATTGGTTGCGGATTGAGAGTTGGTAGTCAGGGGCCACTGTGCACACGCCCGATTATCAGCGGAGGTGGTCATTATCAGCTGCCTCAGCCGACTTTAAATAAACGTGTGTACGAGACAGTTCACAAAGATATCACGGCTGCTGTAAGCACACTAAATTCTCACTTGAGGTACTCTGTAGCAGGCATCTTGGACAAGTTTAACTAAGGTGTGTATAAACCTTAAAGTGAACCTCCGGACTAAAAATCTACTCAGCAGAACTGAAAAGGCCTGGTGTTTCTTTAACAGTTTCACAGCATCAGAACTTTGTTTTTCTTATCAAAGCATCATTTTTAGCTGCATTTTTAGCTAAGCTCCACCCATCAAAGAAAAAAAGACTGGGCTTTTTTTCCCTGATGCTATGCAGAGCATTATGGGATTTCCTATGTTGTTGTTCACGTTGCCTAGCAACTGGGAGAGGTGCTCAGGACACAGGACAGTTGGAACTGTGTCTCATGCTCTCTGTCACCTGGTTTCAACCAAAAAGATGGCTGCCATCATGATATCAAACATTTGCCTGTTCTTTTAAAACAGTGTGGGTAAGAGATTATATTACCTATCTATTTTAATTAACATAACTAATGTACCTTAATGACAGTATGTTTGTTTAGGCTGGAGTTCCTCTTTAAAGGGACTCTGAGCAGTGCAGAAACTATGGAAAGATGCACATTATTTTAAAGCTCTCTTTCTCCTCTTTCCAATGATATATAAACCGCCACCCTATGCCTTTTAGTTTTCGCTATTTTCGCGATTGAAAGTGCCGCGGCCGCAATTTTGATCGCGAAAATAGAGAAAACTAAAAGGCGTAGGGCAACGATTTAGGTGTCGTCAGAAAGAGGAGAAAGAGAGCTTTAAAATGATATCCATCTTTCCATAGTTATATTGTATTACACAGGGCGACTTTTTGTCAAAGTCAGCAGCTGCATTCAGCAGAATGGAGCTCCTGACACTGGGGAAAGTGTCGTCCTGTGTAATACAATATAACTATGGCAAGATGGATATCATTTTAAAGCTCTCTTTCTCCTCTTTCTGATGACACCTAAATCGTTGCCCTACACCTTTTAGTTTTCTCTATTTTCGCGATCAAAATCGTGGCCGAGGCAATTTCAATCGCGAAAATAGCGAAAACTAAAAGACGTAGGGTGGTGGTTTATATATCATTGGAAAGAGGAGAAAGAGAGCTTTAAAATGATATGCATCTTTCCATAGTTTCTGCACTGCTCGGAGTCCCTTTAAGTGTGAGAGTTAGAGAAAAGGATAGATTTAAAGATAACAGGCACCCTGACAACAATAGACTTTGCCTCAGAGAATTCCATTCTTTTGTTAGCAAAGGAAAAGCTGACAGAGCACATTATGGAAGGTGTATTTCAGTGTTCCTGAGGTAAGCACAGTTGTAACAGTTATACATGCCTGCAGTGGCGTTCGAACGGGCTGGCAGCAGGGGCGATCCGCTCTGGTGTCCCCATGGCAGGGGGATGACACCGGAGACCTCCTGCAGCAGCCTAAATGCAGAGTATTGGGAGCAGAAGGAAGCTGCGTCGTGGCATTAATTTACCTGCTACACTGCCGAAGTCCAGAGATATCCAACCTTCTCTCAGCGATAGGCTCTCCCCCTAGTGGTGGCATGTCTTCCTGCGTGTGAGTAATCACGTGATGCAGCAAGGCACGCTGGGAGCTAGAAGGAGATCTGAATGGTGACAGGAGGACACATCATGGACTCCGGTGGTAGAACAAGTGAGTTAAAGCGGAACTGA
Organism: Hyperolius riggenbachi; assembly: GCF_040937935.1. NCBI lineage: Eukaryota > Metazoa > Chordata > Amphibia > Anura > Hyperoliidae > Hyperolius > Hyperolius riggenbachi. Next base: position 6,641,830 of record NC_090653.1, read on the forward strand.
ATATTGCTGAAATATTGTTTCACTTACCTGGGGCTTCCTCAAACCCCCAGCAGCCGTCTTGTCCCACACAGGTCCTGCACGATCTCTGTTCTCCCGCCGGCAGCAAGTTTATTTACCATTGACCAGGGCAGTTTCTAGGCCAAAATGCACCCAGGGCGAGGGTGTAAAAATTGTGCCCCCCACGGAGCCAGGTATACGTGCCCGCAGTATAGGTTAGCCAGGTCTAGTTGCACTCAGTATAGGTAGCCAGCTATAGGTCTCCGCAGTATAGGTAGCCAGGCATAGGTGTCCCAGTATAGGTGCCCGGCTATTGGTCCCCCCAGTATAGGTAGCCAGGCATAGGTGCCCCAGTATAGGTGCCCGGCTATTGGTATGATAATATAAGTACAACAAACTCTCGCCAGTGCCAAGCAATAATATACAACAATAAAAAACAACAATAACTCAATGTTCCAAAAATCAGTAAATAATAAATATACAATGCAGTGCAAAGATACAATGAGGTAGTATGTATAACAAACAGAAGTGTACAGTACAAAGTGACACGTGCGACAAGTGAAAAATAAATAAATACTCTGTGCAAATAAGGTAGCAAAGGTGGCCAAGTATAATGCACAAAAGTGACGTTGAGAAACAAGAGGTGTGTAGAGAACAAACAAAATACTCACTAATGGATGGCACAGGAGAGTGAGAAAAGGGACCCCAGGCGCACGGAACACCTTAGTGCACCTCGTGGGAAAACACCCGCTTCTGAAGAGGCTAATGATAGGAGCGTGTGAGCTGCCCTTTAACCTGACGGGGAAGGAAATGACGTCATCGCTAAGCCCGGACATGATGCGGCCGCGTCAAAGCGCCAGCTACGCTGGGTTGGCATAGCAACCCAGACGCAGCGGCGCTGTCTAAGGGAGCCGGATAGAAAGGGAATAGAACTGGGGCATGCGCGCAAGTAAGTTTAAACATAAAAAGGGAAAGGGCAGATAGGATGATAAATAAAGATGAAAAATAAGAAATACGTAATAAAGGTATATAAATAATATATGTATATATTATTTATATACCTTTATTACTTATTTCTTATTTTTCATCTTTATTTATCATCCTATCTGCCCTTTCCCTTCATTTCCTTCCACGTCATGTCCGGGCTTAGCGATGACGTCATTTCCTTCCCCGTCAGGAAGGAAGTGGTGCTTGTAAGGCTATTCTTTTCCCTTTGAGTTTTACGCCATTTTCATAGCTTATAGCACACCTAGGCCTCATTATTTATTCAATTTTGTAGTGGTGCTTGTTTCCATTTTCTTCATGTCCCCCCTCCATTACAGCGCCCCCACTCCTTCAGCACTCAGGGTGGCCGCACGGGTCGCATGGCCCTAGAAACGTGCATGCCGTTGACTTACTGTGCCTACGTGCACCAGGCTACACAAAGCTTTGTTCGAGTTCCTGCCAGCTATAATGTCCTTCTATTAGCGCAGGATGCTACAGTGGGCTGGAACGCGAAGAAAGCCACGCGTAGCCTGGGGCGCAAAGGCGCAGTTGCTCTCGATTTAGAAGTCGACAGTCACAAAACTTGCTGGCAGTGGGAGAAAGGAGGATTATGCAGGATTGGCGCTGGACAGGGTGGCTGCTGGGGGCTTGGGGAAGCCCCAGGCAAGTGAAACTGTTTATTTTTCAGCAATATTCAGTTCCACTTTAATAGCATGGCACAGTTTCCTTCTGCTTGCAATACTCTGCAGAACTTATACTGGGGGAAACTATTCCAGGCTACCTATACTGGGGCAACTATTCCAGGCTACCTATACTGGGGGCAACTACTCCAGGCTACCTATACTGGAGGCAACTATTCCAGGCTACCTATACTGGGGGCAACTATTCCAGGCTACCTATACTGGGGGCAACTATTCCAGGCTACCTATACTGGAGGCAACTATTCCAGGCTACCTATACTGGGGGCAACTATTCCAGGCTAATTATACTGGGGGCAACTATTCCAGGCTAATTATACTGGAGGCAAATATTCCAGGCTAATTATACTGGGGGCAAATATTCCAGGCTAATTATACTGGGGGCCACTATTCCAGGCTGCCTATACTGGGGGCCACTATTCCAGGCTGCCTATACTGGGGGCCACTATACCTGGCATTACCCACCATGGTGTGCTTAGCACGCCACACTCACTCCTTTCCTTTTTTGGGGGCATGGTGGGGGTGTCATTTAATAACCAGCACCAGGTATCAAATGCCCTAGCTATGCCACTTTATGCCTGCATAATCAGAAAGGTCCCCCCTTATTGTGCCCCATCTGCCATTTTTTGTTGCCTCTGTAGGCCCTGTTCTGTTTACAGCTCTGTCCATCATCTGCACCCTTGTAGTTTGTGCTACCGAATGACTGTGCATAATAGCTGTGGCCAAGAATGTCCAGCGCATACATGGTTTATAAACCTTCTGAATTGCACATGACTAGGATGCTCCCAGTGGTAGATGCTACACAAATCAGCCAAGAGGGAGCATGTGCAAACGGGAGGGGACAGAGCATGCGCCCTTGAGCTCCCCCTGGATCCAAGAATGGAGATTACAGACGCAGCATGGAGTGAAGGCCGGACACGGTAGGGACAACCATATCAATATGCTATGTTGCGTGTTGGTAACCAGGATTAACATGTCTACGCAGACCATTGTTGCCAAATTCTAAATCCAATAAAATTCAAAAATTTTGCACACAATTCTAAATGAATTGCAAGCTTAGTAGATTCAGAGTTGACATGTAAGGAATAGCGGAGATGCCGCCGCTGAGTCAAGCGGCATGGCGCTATCTCCGCGTGTTAGCCTGCAGCCTCTGCCACGCGGTTACATGCTCAGGTTATGCTTTCCATTGCTCACAGGGTAAAATCTACGCGTGCGCGAGCAGAGCGACAGGACCTTTATGCAGCTAAGAGGGGAGTCAGCTGATCGCGCGGTCAGCTGACTCCAGCTAGCATCCGGATTGGCTGAGTGACTGGGGCGGCGCTGTGGAGCATGTTGAGTATATATAGAGCAGGTCTGTCAGTAGCTCCGCGTCTGCTGTTGCGAATGCTATAGTGTGTTAGCGCTCAGACCCCAGTCAGATCCCAAAGTGTGCCGGGGATCCACACTTAGCTAGATTCTGTTGATAGCTTTAAAGTACTAGTGCATTGTTTATTTGTTATGACCTTTTGCTTGCTCTGACTATTCTTCTGTTTGTTGATTCTGTACCTCAGCCTTTCTGATTCACGTTGCCGACCCTGCTTGTCCCTGACGTTGAATCAGTCTTCCGCTTCTGTACTGTATCCTTTGACCTTGCACCTGCATCAGTGGGCTCTGCCACTGCTGAGGGAATCTAGTTTTCTACACCAACCTCTCAGGTGTAGAATACTGCTGCTTAGTCTGTGATACCCATCCCTCTGGTATCCACAGGCTGCAGTACTGTCTGTATCACTCGCTCCTAGGCTGCAGTACTGTCTGTGTTACTTACTCCTAGGCTGCAGTACTGTCTGTGTCACTTGCTCCTAGGCTGCAGTACTGTCTGTATCACTCGCTCCTAGGCTGCAGTACTGTCTGTGTCACTTGCTCCTAGGCTGCAGTACTGTCTGTATCACTCGCTCCTAGGCTGCAGTACTGTCTGTGTCAATTGCTCCTAGACTGCAGTACTGTCTGTGTCATTTGCTCCTAGGTTGCAATGCAGTCTGAATCACTTGCTCCACAGGTGATCAGTTGTACAGCACTATTGTATTCCTTCTCATTGTTGTGGTACATATCAACCCCTTGGCTGCAGCACGGTCTGTCTCATCCGCCTATAAGGTGAGCAGGGCCTGCAGCACACTCGGGGTCGCCCACTCCTCGGGTGAACCTCTCACCTGTATTACTGTTACACCAAGCACTATCTCGCATTGCTTGTTCAGTGTCAGGCTAATACTAGAGTTGGGCCGAACGGTTCGCCGGCGAACGTGGTTCGCGCGAACGTAGGTGGTTCGTGTGCGGGTACCGCACGCGAACCTTTTGCGGAAGAAGTTCGGTTCGCCCCATAATGCACTGAGGGTCAACTTTGACCCTCTACATCACAGTCAGCAGGCCCAGTGTAGCCAATTAGGCTACACTAGCCCCTGGAGCCCCACCCCCCCCCTTATATAAGGCAGGCAGCGGCGGCCATTACGGCCACTCGTGTGCCTGCATTAGTGAGAGTAGGGCGAGCTGCTGCAGTCTCTCATATAGGGAAAGATTAGTTAGGCTTAACTTCTTCCTGGCTGCATACCTGTTCTGTTCAGTGAGCCCTCAGCCCACTGCATACCTGTACTGTGATCCTGCCACTGCATACCTGTTCAGTGATCCTGCCACTGCATACCTGTTCAGTGATCCTGCCACTGCATACCTGTTCAGTGATCCTGCCACTGCATACCTGTTCTGTTCAGTGAGCCCTCAGCCCACTGCATACCTGTACTGTGATCCTGCCACTGCATACCTGTTCAGTGATCCTGCCACTGCATACCTGTTCAGTGATCCTGCCACTGCATACCTGTTCTGTTCAGTGAGCCCTCAGCCCACTGCATACCTGTACTGTGATCCTGCCACTCCATACCTGTTCAGTGATCCTGCCACTGCATACCTGTTCTGTTCAGTGAGCCCTCAGCCCACTGCATACCTGTACTGTGATCCTGCCACTCCATACCTGTTCAGTGATCCTGCCACTGCATACCTGTTCAGTGATCCTGCCACTGCATACCTGTTCTGTGAACCCGCCACTGTATACCTGTTCTGTTCAGTGGACCCGCCACTGTATACCTGTTCTGTGAACCCGCCACTGTATACCTGTTCTGTTCAGTGGACCCGCCACTGTATACCTGTTCTGTTCAGTGGACCCGCCACTGTATACCTGTTCTGTTCAGTGGACCCGCCACTGTATACCTGTTCAGTGAACCCGCCACTGCATACCTGTTGTGTTCAGTGAACCTGCCACTGCATACCTGTTGTGTTCAGTGAACCTGCCACTGCATACCTGTTCTGTGAACCCGCCACTGTATACCTGTTCTGTTCAGTGGACCCGCCACTGTATACCTGTTCAGTGAACCCGCCACTGTATACCTGTTCTGTTCAGTGGACCCGCCACTGTATACCTGTTTAGTGAACACGCCACTGCATACCTATTGTGTTCAGTGATCCTGCCACTGCATACCTGTTCTGTGAACCCGCCACTGTATACCTGTTCTGTTCAGTGGACCCGCCACTGTATACCTGTTCTGTGAACCCGCCACTGTATACCTGTTCTGTTCAGTGGACCCGCCACTGTATACCTGTTCTGTTCAGTGGACCCGCCACTGTATACCTGTTCTGTTCAGTGGACCCGCCACTGTATACCTGTTTAGTGAACACGCCACTGCATACCTATTGTGTTCAGTGATCCTGCCACTGCATACCTGTTCTGTGAACCCGCCACTGTATACCGGTTCTGTTCAGTGGACCCGCCACTGTATACCTGTTCTGTGAACCCGCCACTGTATACCTGTTCTGTTCAGTGGACCCGCCACTGTATACCTGTTCTGTTCAGTGGACCCGCCACTGTATACCTCTTCTGTTCAGTGGACCCGCCACTGTATACCTGTTCTGTTCAGTGTACCCACCACTGTATACCTGTTCTGTTCAGTGGACCTGCCACTGTATACCTGTTCTGTGAACCCGCCACTGTATACCTGTTCTGTTCAGTGGACCCGCCACTGTATACCTGTTTAGTGAACACGCCACTGCATACCTATTGTGTTCAGTGATCCTGCCACTGCATACCTGTTCTGTGAACCCGCCACTGTATACCTGTTCTGTTCAGTGAACCCACCGCATCAGTGCGCATACCTGTGCAGTTAAGTGAACCCACCTACCTACGTGAGTGCACGCAGTGTGATATACCACTCTGTGCATACCCAATATGGACAAAACAGGTAGAGGAAGAGGAAGAGGTAGTGGCAGAGGCAGAGGAAGGCCACCCGGCAGGTCTGCGCGAGGTCGTGTAAATGTAATTTCGTGTGGACCTGGCCCACAGTACAGTGCTCGGAAGAAGGCACGTCCCATCACCTCCCAAGATTGTCAGGACGTGGTTGAGTATTTAGCGACACAGAACACCTCATCTTGCTCAGCCACCAGCGCTACTACTAGCACCACTTCCGCTGCATTTGACACTTCGCAAGAATTATTTAGTGTTGAAATCACTGATGCACAGCCATTGTTGTTACAGCCAGATGAATTTTCACCAGCTAATATGTCTGAGTTACGCGGCAACACTATGGATGTAACGTGTCAGGAGGATGAAGGACCTACTGATGGTGCAAGTTTGGATTTGTCTGAGGCAAGCGAAGCTGGGCAGGATGACTACGATGATGACGGTAATAGGGATCCTCTGTATGTTCCCAATAGAGGAGATGAAGAGGGGGACAGTTCAGAGGGGGAGTCAGAGAGTAGTAGGAGGAGAGAAGTTGCTGAAAGAAGCTGGGGCAGCTCTTCGTCAGAAACAGCTGGTGGCAGAGTCCGGCACCATGTATCGCCACCTATGTACAGCCAGCCAACTTGCCCTTCAGCATCAGCTGCTGAGGTCCCCATAGTGCCCACATCCCAGGGTGGCTCAGCGGTGTGGAAATTTTTTAATGTGTGTGCCTCAGATCGGACCAAAGCCATCTGTTCGCTCTGCCAACAAAAATTGAGCCGTGGAAAGGCCAACACTCACGTAGGGACAAGTGCCTTACGAAGGCACCTGGAGAAAAGGCACAAACAGCAATGGGATGGCCACCTGAGCAAAAGCAGCAGCAGCACACAAAAGAAAAGTCACCCTCCTTCTCCTCTTCCTCCTTCAGGTGCATCATCTGCTTCTGCCGCTTTCTCCTTTGCACCTTCACAGGCACCCTCCTCCACTCCGCCTCTGCCCTTGAGCGGTTCCTGCTCCTCTGCCCACAGCAGCAGTCAGGTGTCCGTGAAGGAAATGTTTGAGCGGAAGAAGCCACTTTTGGCCAGTCACCCCCTTGCCCGGCGTCTGACAGCTGGCGTGGCGGAACTGTTAGCTCGCCAGCTGTTACCATACCGGCTGGTGGACTCTGAGGCCTTCCGTAAATTTGTGGCCATCGGAACACCGCAGTGGAAGATGCCAGGCCGCACTTATTTTTCGAGAAAGGCCATACCCCAACTGCACCGTGAAGTTGAGAGGCAAGTGGTGTCATCTCTTGCGAAGAGCGTTGGGTCAAGGGTACACCTGACCACGGATGGCTGGTCTGCCAAGCACGGGCAGGGCCGCTACATTACCTACACAGCCCATTGGGTGAACCTGGTGGTGAACGATGGCAAGCAGAAAGCGGCGGACCAAATTGTGACACCTCCACGGCTTGCAGGCAGGCCTCCTGCCACCTCCTCTCCTCCTGCTACATGCTCTTCGCTGTCCTCCTCCTCCTCCTTGGCTGAGTGGCAGTTCTCCTCTCCAGCTACACAGCCCCAGCTCCGCAGGGCCTATGCTGCATGCCAGGTACGACGGTGTCACGCCATCTTAGACATGGCTTGTCTCAAAGCGGAGAGTCACACTGGAGCAGCTCTCCTGGCTGCTCTTAAGAAACAGGTGGATGAGTGGCTGACCCCGCACCACCTGGAGATAGGCAACGTGGTGTGCGACAACGGCAGCAATCTGCTTGCCGCTTTGCATATGGGGAAGCTGACACACATACCCTGCATGGCACATGTCATGAATCTAGTGGTTCAAAGATTTGTGGCAAAGTACCCTGGCTTAGCGGATGTCCTGAAGCAGGCCAGGAAGTTCTGTGGGCATTTGAGGCGCTCTTACACAGCCATGGCACGATTTGCAGAAATTCAGCGTAAAAACAACATGCCGGTGAGACGCCTCATTTGCGATAGCCCCACTCGCTGGAACTCGACCCTGCTCATGTTCTCCCGCCTGCTAGAACAGAAGAAAGCCGTCACCCAGTACCTCTACAACTGGAGTAGAACGAAACAGTCTGGGAAGATGGGGATGTTCTGGCCCGACAACTGGACACTGATGAAAAATGCATGCAGGCTCATGCGGCCGTTTGAGGAGGTGACCAACCTGGTGAGCCGCAGTGAGGGCACCATCAGCGACTTAATTCCCTACGCGTACTTCTTGGAGCGTGCTGTGCGTAGAGTGGCGGATGAAGCTGCGAATGAGCGTGACCAGGAACCGTTACGGCAGGAACAGGCATGGGACCAATTTTCATCAGACCCAGCTGTTTCCTCAACACCTGCGGCAGCACAGAGGGGGGAGGAGGAGGAAGAAGAGAGGTCGTGTGCAGAAGACGAGTCAGACTCAGAGGATGATGAGCAAGGTGTTTCTTTGGGGGAGGAGGAGGAGGAGGAGGAGGGGACAGCGGCAGGAGAACAACCGCAGCAGGCGTCGCAGGGGGCTTGTGCTGCTCAACCTTCCCGTGGTATTGTTCGCGGCTGGGGGGAGGAGGTTGACTTACCTGACGTCACTGAGGAAGAGCAAGAGGAGATGGAGGGTACTGGATCCGACTTTGTGCAGATGTCGTCTTTTATGCTGTCCTGCCTGTTGAGGGACCCCCGTATAAAAAACCTCAAGGGGAATGAGCTGTACTGGGTGGCCACACTACTAGACCCTCGGTACAGGCACAAAGTGGCGGACCTGTTACCAACTCACCGGAAGGTGGAAAGGATGCAGCACATGCAGAACCAGCTGTCAACTATGCTTTACAATGCCTTTAAGGGTGATGTGACGGCACAACGCCAGCAAGGTACCACTGCCACTAATCCTCCTCCCGTGTCCACGCAGTCAAAGACAGGACGCTCCAGCGATCTCATGGTGATGTCGGACATGCGGACGTTCTTTAGTCCAACGCCTCGCCGTAGCCCTTCCGGATCCACCCTCCACCAACGCCTCGACCGGCAGGTAGCCGACTACCTGGCCTTAAGTGTGGATGTAGACACTGCTGTGAACAGCGATGAGGAACCCTTGAACTACTGGGTGCGCAGGCTTGACCTGTGGCCAGAGCTGTCCCAATTTGCCATCCAACTTCTCTCCTGCCCTGCCGCAAGTGTCCTCTCAGAAAGGACCTTCAGCGCAGCTGGAGGCATTGTCACAGAGAAGAGAAGTCGCCTAAGTCACAAAAGTGTTAAGTACCTCACCTTTATCAAAATGAATGAGGCATGGATCCCGGAGGGCTGCTGCCCGCCCCAAGACTAAGTCAGTCCCCGCCAGGGGCGGCGCCAGGGGGGTGCAAGGGGGTGCTCGAGCACCCCCTAGAATTGTCTAAGCACCCCCAAAGCACCCCCTGGAGTGAACTGACTTCAGGCGTCTAAAAGACGCCAAGTCAGTTCACACAGCTGCAGCACGGAGCAGCAGGCAGGGCTACGGTAAGATGGCCGCCCGGAGCCCTGTTCTGCAGACTTCGGGCGGCCATTTTCCCGTAGCCCTGCTCTCTGCATGCAGGCAGGAAGTCTCGTCGTGACGTCGGGAAGGAAGAGGATCGTGGGCGCGCGGGCGCTGCGCGCCACAAGGAGGTCGGGACTCGGGACAGGAGGTCGGGAAAGTAGGTCTTCTGGCTGTAGGTGAGTAAATGGGTTTTTCTTTTCTTTTTCAGGTGATGCTGATTGTGCATATTGGGGTCATATCTGCTACGGATTGTGCATATTGGGGTCATATCTGCTACGGATTGTGCATATTGGGGTCATTTCTGCTACGGATTGTGCATATTGGGGTCATTTCTGCTACGGATTGTGCATATTGGGGTCATATCTGCTACGGATTGTGCATATTGGGGTCATATCTGCTACCGATTGTGCATATTGGGGTCATATCTGCTACCGATTGTGCATATTGGGGTCATATCTGCTACCGATTGTGCATATTGGGGTCATATCTGCTACCGATTGTGCATATTGGGGTCATATCTGCTACCGATTGTGCATATGGGGGCCATATCTGATAACGATTGTGCATATTGGGACCATATCTGCCACCGATTGTGCATATTGGGACCATATCTGGCACCGATTGTGCATATTGGGACCATATCTGCCACCGATAGTGCATATTGGGACCATATCTGCCACCGATTGTGCATATTGGGACCATATCTGCCACCGATTGTGCATATTGGGACCATATCTGCCACCGATTGTGCATATTGGGACCATATCTGCCACCGATTGTGCATATTGGGACCATATCTGCCACCGATTGTGCATATTGGGACCATATCTGCCACCGATTGTGCATATTGGGACCATATCTGCCACCGATTGTGCATATTGGGACCATATCTGCCACCGATTGTGCATATTGGGACCATATCTGCCACCGATTGTGCATATTGGGACCATATCTGCTACCGATTGTGCATATTGGGGCCATATCTGCTACCGATTGTGCATATTGGGGTCATATCTGCTACTGATTGTGCATATTGGGGTCATTGGACGTGTTTTTTGTTAAAATCTGCTCACATTACGTGTATTTTCTTAAAAAAAACCTGCACAATTATGTGAATTTTCTGGGAAAAGGGTCACCAAAACTTGGGCCCTCTGTCTTTGCGTTGCACTTTTAAAGGGAACCCGAGGTGAGAATAATATTGAGGCTGCCATATTTATCTCCCTTTAAGCAATACCAGTTGCCTGGCTGCCGTGCTGGTCCTCTGCCTCTTATTCTTTCAACCATAGACCCTGAACAAGCATGCAGCAGGTCAGGGGTTTCTGACAATATTGTCAGAACTGACAAGATTAGCTGCATGGCTTGTTTCTGGTGTAATTCAGTTCACTACTACAGCCAAATAGATCAGCAGGGCTGCCAGGCAACTAGTATTGTTTAAAAGGAAATAAATATGGCAGCCACCATATCACTCTCACCCTGGGTTCACTTTAAATTACAGTTAGCCCCGCCCTCATCCGGTCATGACCACGCCCATTTTTTCGCGCGCCGCAGGTTGTAGCCACACCCATTTTTTGCCGCGGCGCGCTTCGCGCGCCGCAGGTCGTCAGCTCCCCCGGAAATTGGTCCAGCACCTGCATAGCACCCCCTAAAAAAAATTCCTGGAGCCGCCACTGGTCCCCGCACACACAGCATCTCTGCCTGCACGCCGTGTGACTGGCTGCCTGGCCTGCCCCAAAAAGACTAAGTCGCTCCCAGTCCCTCCACACAGCATGTCTGCCTGCAGGCCGCTTCACTACCTTCTCCGCCACCACCAACAGGGTCCGGGACTCCAGGCGGATTGCTGAATTTTTTAGGCCGCTGCTAGCAGCGGCCGCTGTAATAATTTTTATGGTGCGTGTACATGACTGCCTAATTTTTCTGGCTGCACTCAGGGCAGCTGCAACAACAAAAGAAAAGGCATGTACATGCGCCCATTCCCCTTCGTGATCATTACCTTGCCGTGGTGAAGGGGCTTGCGTATCACAATGAAGCAATGACCGGCGCCTAGATGAGTGTCTCGGGGGGCACACAAAAGATAATAAGGTCGTTGCTTCATTGTGGTCAGACCAAATTTGATCAGCTGGACAGTCACTGTTCTGTCATTCAGCTACATCAGCCAGGCCGACCATATGGGCTGTAAAGCCACCAAAACCTGCACTCTCGCCATGGTGCGCACCGGTCCAGCACGGCCGTCACTAGTACAAACAGCTGTTTGCGGTGCGTTACACGGTGAGTTTGGTGTGTCAGTGTGAAGCAGTACCTTAATTACACTACCTGATTGATGTATACACATGCAAGATGTTTTAAAGCACTTTAGGCCTGTCATTTAGCATTCAATGTGATTTCTGCCCTTAAAACGCTGCTTTGCGTCAAATCCAGATTTTTCCCGGGGACTTTTGGCGTGTATCCCACTCCGCCATGCCCCCCTCCAGGTGTTAGACCCCTTGAAACATCTTTTTCATCACTTTTGTGGCCAGCATAATTATTTTTTTTTTCAAAGTTCGCATCCCCATTGAAGTCTATTGCGGTTTGCGAACTTTAACGCGAACCGAACGTTCCGCGAAAGTTCGCTAACCCGGTTCGCGAACCTAAAATCGGAGGTTCGGCCCAACTCTAGCTAATACTAGTATTATTGGTGATTCTGCAGATCACCATATAATCAGGTATAGCATCTGTATTATTGGTGATACTGCAGATCACCAATATTCAGAGATCTCTGTGTGCTGACACCAATCGTTACATGAGAATATTGAATTTTAAAACATTATTACAATAACCTTAAAATTGATTGTGGTGAGTGCTAATTTGCTAAAATATGTTCACAGTAAAGATGCCTAAAAGCAAAACAACTCCCACGATGGTGGTGAATAGATGTCCAACATCACACATGTGAAAATCATTTCTCACAAACCAAAATTAGATAGGCTTCACTTTTTAGCAGTCAGACATTTAATCGGCTAACCCAACTTTTCCAGATCCAGTTGTGCCCATTTCTCACAGTACAAACACATAACACTTAAAACACAGACAGCCAAATGTGATGTTCTGTTTCTAATGCCACTTTAGATAACAAAATACACGTCCTGAGATCCATTCTATGTGACATCTTGCTGACTTGACAAGATCCGCAGACAGTTTAACTCCTCACTAAAACCCTTCAAAATAGAGTCCACTCCACTGTAATGACGGCTCCAAGAGTGCAATGAAGATTTTTAAAGTTTTGTACCGGTGAAAGAACAGTTCAGTTTCAGGTACTTGGCTGCCCTGATGATGAGCGCAGTGAGTCCCTCACAAGGACTGCAATACAAGTGCTGCAAGTATTATTTACAATTATAAAGACACCACAGCAATCATTTATGAGTTCGGAATCAATGCCACAAGGTTTACTTTCTGATTAGTTTGAGGTTTTATCATTTATGTTTTCTTTATGTATTAGTTTAAAGAAATACAAAAATTCATACAAAATCTGTATCTTTGTCCTTTAATTGGTCACTGTGCCCTAGAGGCAGCGGTCTCACCCGTAAACAGGCCTTTCAAGGCTGCCTGGATGGTAAAAATGTTTTCAGTAATAATTTGTCTCCTTAAAGGATAACAAACTCTTTTGTACAAATGGAGGGAGTAGGCATCAGCGGTGCTCGGATACCCCATTTTAAAATCCGAATTGATCCGGATCCGGATACCCAGATATCCGGATCTGAACTTTTCGGTATCCGAATAGAATCGGATATCCGACCCCAGTATTCGGGGTATCCGGGCAAATTCAGATATCTGGATAAGGAAACCAGACGTGGCCTTTAAATTGCTTTAAAACATTTTTAAGGGCAAATGAGGCATGTAGCATCATGTTTTTTTTTAAAGGGAAACACTAACTGATGATGTGGGGACTTAAAATTCCCCCCCCCCCCCAAAAAAAAAAAATGGCTGTCAATTAACATCAGGACTAGGTTCCAGACAATAGTCATGCAGCCCACATTGTGTCCAAAATCCAACCGCACAACTGGGACATGGCAGTTTTCAGCCCAGACACCTCCAAAAAATTACGCAGCAATTGTGTTTTGGGTTAAATATAGGTGGTATCAGCACAGCAGAAGTGGCCTGTGGCACCCTGGCGGTTTGAGCACTACAGGCAGCAGGAGCAGGGCAATGCAGCAGCAGCAGGTGTAACGTCTGTCAGGAGCATGCTGGACGGGGCACTTGGCAGTGGCACTTGGCACTTGGCACTTTGCACGTGACACTTTGCACTTTGGCACTTTGCACATGGCACTTTGTACATGGCACTTTGCACGTGGCACTTGGCACGTGGCACGTGCAAAGTGTCAAGTGCAAAGTGTCAAGTGCCAAGTGCAAAGTGCCACATGCAAACTGCAAAGTGCCACATGCAAAGTGCAAAGTGCCACATGCAAAGTGCAAAGTGCCACATGCAAAGTGCAAAGTGCCACGTGCAAAGTGCACAGTGCCACATGCAAAGTGCAAAGTACAAAGTACCATGTGCAAAGTGCCACGTGCAAAGTGCCACGTGCAAAGTGCCAAATGCAAAGTGCCAAGTGCCGAGTGACAGTTAGACAGCAGAGGAGAAGACACTAGTGCACACTAACTGTCACACTGGTGTTGCTCTGCTCCTTCACTGTCCACCTCTGACAGCTAGGCAACTGCTGTGCAGCCCTATGTTGTGCACCTCCTCGACCACACTACCATGTCTGTGAGCTTTCTGCAAAGGCCCGCTAGCAATTTTTACTTCTTGCACATGCGTAGAATACCTCCGGCCAAGGGAGCGCGATGGAAGAGGCGCAGAGTATGGGGCCATGCATGCTGCATTTCAGAGGGGGAAAGCAGAGGAGCAGAGCAGTGTGCAATGAGGTAAGGGGCCTTAAGAATTTTAGGGGCTGGGAGAAGCCCCAGGTAAGTAACTGGCCACATTACATTTCACTTATAGAGGAACTCCAGTGAAAATAATGTATTAAAAAAGTGCTTAATTTGTACAATAATTATGCATAAATGATTTAGTCAGTGTTTGCCCATTGTGAAATCTTTCCTCTCCCTGATTTACATTCTGACATTTACATTCTGACATTGTCTCACCAAAGTCAGTGCGCCCAAAGTAGCTGCTCCTAATTTGGCAAAGCTGAGAAGAAGAATGGACTTATCTCAAGCTGTGGAAGGAGCAGTGGTGAGCAGCATGCTGCCAATGCTGATGTGGCATGTCACATGAAAAAAGGTACTCCCAAGATTGGTTACAGTGGCAGTCACTCAGGGGTAGTCCATCCAGCCTTTTGTAGCATCGGATTGGTCGACATGTTTTGCCCGATAGGAAAGGACTTTCTCAAGACAAACTCTCCTCTCACTAAAGGCACATAGATATAAGGTCCATAATTGCTCATTACCACATGTATTTACTTTATTGTCATGCCCTATATCAGGGGTAGGGAAGCTATGGCCCGGGAACCAGATGTGGCTCTTTTGATGGCTACATCTGGCTCACAGACAAATCAGTAGGGGTTGAGTCACTAAGCTACACTGCTCAAGCAGCGCAGCTTAGTGTGGCAGCACAAGTAAAAAATGTAAAGGAGCATGCTACTGCTGTAGCATGCACCACTAACTTACTCACACTTCCCCCAAAACTACACGTTACTTCTGTAGCATGCACTACATTTACTCACGCTCCCCCCAAAACTAACAGCTGCTCCAATTGTCCCACCCTGGACCCTGTCAGGCCCAGTGACTCTGTAGGATGACATCCTTGCACATTCATTGACCCAATAGGCTGCCTGTCACTTGACTTGACAAGCAGCTTATTGGGCCAAAGTGCGGGGATCTTGTCCTACAAAGTGAATCAACCCCCACGGAATTACATAAAATATGGGGCATGTATGGCTCTCTCAGCCAAAAAGGTTCCTGACCCCTGCGCTATATTATTTGTTAGCCTTATACTAATAAAGCTTTTGTAGACCCGTTATTGGTGTACTGTATACGTTTGTTCCCTGATCTTTCCATATTACAAGTGCACCTATGCTTAGCTAAAACTACCGGTAAATCTATTACAAAATTATAAATTGCTTTGACTTCTTGTACAAAATGTTTAAATCAAATATTATTAGCTAAACATAATGGGTGCACTAAAGTGCCAGATAATTAGCAAAGCTATTTATTCAACTTAAGTTAAATTAGTCACAAATAAAAGAATATCTATAAAAACGTAGTCCATTATATTGCAGTTTACAGACACCAGAAAAAAAGTTGGTATTTGTGGCTCAGTAAAAAGTTAAATCTATAGGCTTCTAGACACCAAGGGCTCAAGATATGAGCTTCAGGGGCATAAAGATAAAGAGATGATTTGCACATTCAGGAGTGATGCATCATGGGAATCTTAAAGAGAAACCATGACCAAGGATTTAACTTCATCCCAATCAGTAGCTGATACCCCCTTTCCCATGAGAAATCTATTCCTTTTCACAAACGGATCATCAGGGGGCGCTGCATGACTGATATTGGGGTGAAACCCCTCCCACAAGAAACTCTGAGGACCGTGGTACTCCTGGCAGTTTCCTGTCATTGCATTGTGGGAAATAGCTGTTTACAGCTGTTTCCAACTTCCAAACAAGCATCAATGGCCAGCAGTCAGAATGACTAGTGTTTTTTCCATTTTTTCCCTTATTTTCCCTTTAAAATGCATAGATCCTAATTTGTCCTGAAAAAAACAATACATAGATCATCTAGGTGTGATAAGTAGTAATAAAGTTATTGGCAAATGAATAAGAGCAGCGCTGATATGTGAAACTTGCTCTCTCCCTGAAGTGCATTACTATTGCCATACACAGACTGACATTGCACGGAAATATTTCCCTTACTATGGCCACTACGGCGTTACCATTAGTAGCGCGCATTACCTTAGCAACGGTCATGCTAGTCGAGTGCTGCGAGTCACACAGCATTATGCCCCTTTTCCACTAGCAATGGCAATTATTAATCACAAACGCCAACGGTTTTTCATTCATTTTTTTATGCGATTGCAATTTTACATACGCTGTGCATTTGCATTGCAAAATCGCTCTCAAAATCGCTCCAGAAAGTGATTGCACATTACTAAAAATTGAATTACGGTAGTGGAAAATACCTACTGTGATTCCTATGTTAAAGTAGCAACCCTAGTGAAAACTGCTAGCGTTTTGCAATTTTGCAAAAGTTGATCTCAGTCTTCTGCAGTGGAGAAGGGCCCTAGATCGCGGTACACTGCTAACGTTTTGTGATTTCTGATCTCAGCCGTCTGCAGTGGAGAAAGGCCCTAGATCGCGGTGCACTGCTAGCGTTTTGTGATTTCTGATTTCAGCCGTCTGCAGTGGAGAAAGGCCCTAGATCGCGGTACACTGCTAACGTTTTGTGATTTCTGATCTCAGCCGTCTGCAGTGGAGAAAGTCCCTAGATCACAGTACACTGCTAACGTTTTGTGATTTCTGATCTCAGCCGTCTGCAGTGGAGAGGGGCCCTAGATCACAGTACACTGCTAACGTTTTGTGATTTCTGATCTCAGCCGTCTGCAGTGGAGAAAGGCCTTTCGGTACACTGCCAGCGCTTGTAATGGTAATATCGCCAGGCAGTGTCTGCGCATGGCTACATTACTGCACTTTTGTGCATCAGGCCCCATGTGTGCCTGTGAATGGATGTGTTTCTGGTAGTGTGTGTCACATGGTCGTTCATGGCAGGGGAGCACAACCCCCCTTTTCACTCAGATGGTTAATCAGATGGTTAATCATTTATTTACACTTACCCCGGCCATACCTAGTGTACTATTATCGGGGGCATGTTTATTACCACTTGTTTATGTAATCATTATCCACTGTATTGCTTGGTGTGGGGCAGGGCATAACTAGAAGTCACCAGGCCCCCCTGCAAGGATTTGGATGCCCCCCCCCCCCCCCCCGGGAGCCCACCCAGGGCCATTTTGGGGTGGCAGGAGGGGTCGCAGCATGAGGGGAGAGCGTGGTCGCACATCAACGGGGAGGGTGACACTCCGCCCCCCTCACCTCGGGCTCTCCTCTCAGCGCTCCCTCTCCAGCATCCATCACTGGCAGCAGCGGTGGCAGGCAGGACACATATCTCCATCCAATCTCTAAGTGCTTCATGCTACTTCCTGTTTAATGTGCACTCTCCCCTCGTGCTGTGACCCCTCTTGCCCCCCTCCAAACAGCCCTGAGTGGGCCCCAGATGGGCCTCAGGCCCCCCACTGGTGCAGGGACTGCATCCCTTATTGTTAGTGTTAGTGTGCACTTTCTTCTACTCTGCTGTCTGTCACTCCGTGCTGATTTGCTTTAAAGTCCAACCCCGATTTTAATAAAGCACAAGTGCCCCACATCATGTGGCTGAAGCAAGCTGGCGCTGGCAGTGGTCAGACTCGGAGCACCAGAACCCCCTCTACCACTCCTGCTGACACTGAGGCCTGCTTAGGCCTGTTCAGGCAGCCAGTCCTCAGTGGCCTCCTCTGCTCCCTCCTTGGCTTCCCGTGCAAGGAAAAACCGCCGCCAGACCCTGTTGTGCGAGTCTTTCCCTGTTGTTGGCAAGAGGGGGACATGAAGTGGCTGGGAATCACTATGCCTGCCTTACCACCCTTTACCACCACCACAAACTCCTGGCTCCTCCTGATTAACTATTACTAACTAAGCCGCCTGGTTCACAATTTTTTTTACAGCTGTGGTACCAACACTACGTGCCACGTACATGTGCCACATACGCGTGCATCGTACCACGTACACGTGTCACATCTGGCATGCTCCTGGCACACGTTACACCTGCTGTGGCTGCTGCTGCATTGCTCTACTCCTGCTGCCTGTGCTGCTCCCACCGCCAGGGTGCCACAGGCCACTGCTGCTCTGCTGATACCACCTATATTTAACCCAAAACACAATTGCTGTGTAATTTTTTTGAGGTGTCTGGGCTGAAAACTGCCATGTCCCAGTTGTGCGGTTGGACTTTGGTCACAATGTGGGCTGCACGACCGCTGTCTGGAACCTAGTCCTGATGTTATGATATTAATTTACAGCCATTTTTTTTGTATTTTAAGTCCCCACATAATCAATTAGTGTTTCTCTTTTAAAAAAAAACACGATGCTTCATGCATCATTTACCCTAAAAAACGTTTTGTAAGCAATTTAAAGGCCACTTCCGGTTTTCTATCCAGATATCCGAATCTGATCAGGTATCCCGGATACTGGGTTCGGATATCCGATCAGATTTGGGTATCAGAATGTTCGGATTCGGATATCCGATCCGGATCTGGATATCTAGGTATCCGGATCTGAAATCAATTCGGATTTTAAAAAGGGGTATCCGAGCACCCCTGCTTAGTGCCAATTGGGCATTGTTTAAATGCCACGGGCTACCTGAGAATTGTTTCTGACCATGTCCATCCCTTCATGACCACCATGTACCAATCCTCTGATGGCTCCTTCCAGCAGGATAATGCACCATGTCACAAAGCTCAAATCATTTCAAATTGGTTTCTTGAACATGACAATGAGCTCACTGTACTAAAATGGCCCCCGCAGTCACCAGATCTCAACCCAATAGAGCATCTTTGGGATGTGATGGAACGGGAGCTTCGTGCCCTGGATGTGCATCCCACAAATCTCCTCATCAACTGCAAGATGCTATCCTATCAATATGGGCCAACATTTCTAAAGAATGCTTTCAGCACCTTGTTGAATCAATGCCACGTAGCATTAGGGCAGATCTGAAGGTGAAAGGGGGTCAAACACCGTACTAGTATGGTGTTCCTAATAATCCTTTAGGTGAGTGTATGTTCCCATACCCACATGTTAGTTTAACAGTTTATGCCGCTTGGACGTGATTCTCGCGTCCAGGTGACTGCTGCTGCACGCTATCCTGTTCCAAACCAACGGCTTATTATCAGATGCCGCAGTCTTTCTGAAGAAAAAAGTGCTTCCAGGTCTAAAAAAAAAAAAAAAAAAATCTCACTGTGGCCATCTTGTGGCCAAATAGTAAAACTACATCTATTTACAAAATAAACCCACATTATTATATTTAAAATTAACTGTTCACCTCCCACACCAAACATTACCCAAATAATAATTTTAATGAAAAAAAAATTACAAAAAAAACAACAACAAAAAACAAAAAAACATAAATAGTAACCTAAGGGTTGGAACTCTTTAAATATGCATGTGAAGAGGGTATGTTATGAACATTTAAATGATAAGCTTGTAAATAGTGATAGACACAAAACTGAAAAAGTGCACCTTTATTTTCAAATAAAATATTGGCGCCATACATTGTGTCAGGGACAAAATTTAAATGGTGTAATAACCGAGACAAATGGGCACATAAAATACATAGGTTTTAATTATGGTAGCATGTATTATTTTAAAGCTATAATGGGCAAAAACTATAATGATTTTTTTTTCTATTTTTTTCTTAATATTCCTGTTAAAATGCATTAAAAAAAAATAATTATTAGCAAAATGTACCACCCAAAGAAATTAATTTCTAGTTAGTGGTGAAAAAAACAAGATATAGATCAATTCATTGTGATAATTAGTGATAAAGTTATTGGTGAATGAATGGGAGGTGAAAATTGCTCTGGTGCATAAGGTGAAAAATCTCTGCGGGCTGAAATGGTTAATTGGTCCTAGTTTATCCAATAAACGTTAACCAGATCACGTTGAAGTCAAAATGAAGATTGTCCCATAGCCTGTCAGTGGAGCTTAGTGTATCAAGGCCTTTTTCTTAATGGTACATCTCCTGTTAAGTCTCTCCCACATATCTCACCTGGAAAACAGGAAATGCATTTATGTTTGTTGTTTGGAATAAAAGCCTTTCTACTTACTTTGAAGGTCCATGGATCTCTTTCACTAAGCTGGAAGCACAAACAATGAGCGAATCTCTCTGCCAAGGTCAGCATCTGACAGAGGTCCAGCACAGGTTCACCGATTGGTATGTGCCAGAGACAAAGTCACCATTATCACAGAGAATCACTGATCATTGGGTAGGACTTTGAAATCAGACACCAAATCCAGTCTATAAAAACAAATTAAATGTACGATTAGCACCTGCATCAGTTAATACAAAGCCATTTATACGCCAAAGATCTTTTTGGTACTGCCCGCATCCTCCACTTATATCTTTAGGAACACTTCCATAATGAAAGCATTTATCTAGTCAATAGAAGCAGATTTTACACACTATAACAAAATCACCCCCTCCTTCACCTCCTCCCACTCCCCTACACCACCTTTATCTACTTCTGTTCATTCAGGTGTTGTCAGGCTTGTCTGGTCAATAACTATAGATCAGACTGTATGCCCCTATGATATGACTGACCTATAGCCCAGCCCATAACACCTGCGCAAACACCTACCTAACACAATTCTACAATACACCCTGCAGGTAGATGTAGCATACAGACTGACAGATAGTAATCCACCAAACAGAACGTACTGTTTACTTTGGCGGAGCATGTGCTGAGAGCGCGTCCTACGCCTGTCCAAGGGGATCTGAGTACCACTCTGCATTCCAGTGACGTCAGCGGCTCGCCGAGACCCGGAAATCTGAGCTTTAGCCCGTGTCTCTGTGTTCTGCTGCTCAGAACTTACAGGTGTCTTCTCCACCTCCTCCCCTTCTCTTATAACAAGTGATGAGTGAAAATGCCGATATTCTTTTCGCATTCATTTTTGCGCAAATAATGCCAGCAAAATTATTTTCTAATAAGTTTGCGAGTTTTCCCATATTTGGGGAATTTTTCCACTAAAAATTTATGATTTTTGCGCTTTTCATGAATTTTCACAGCAAAAATAAAGTTTTCTGTGTTTTCCTGTGAATTTTTGCATGGGAAAGAAAAAATTGTTTGACCATATTGTGAAAATACTATGTGTGTTTGCAAATATTTTCTCAAAACCAAAAATAGCATTTTTTAAGTGAAAGTGAATCTCTAAATGGGCATGATTGATTGCAGCAGAGTGTTTTAGGACTATGTGGTCTGTTTTAATTGTTTTTTGTAACAAAAGTGGAAGAGACAGCTTCGGTGAACAGCGATACCACCGCAGCTGCCTCCATGACCCTGCCTAGCGATCTATTCGTGCCTCGGGCGTCTAGCACGCCGAGGACGTGTTTGTCAGCAGCACATAGGGTCGCATTGTCGCGTGCGTGCGTGCCCACAGAAAGGACCTTTACGCGGGGAGGAGGCGCGTCAGCTGACCGGTCGGTCGGCTGACGTCAGAGGAGACGTCCACCGCTCCTCATTGGTTGATGGGAGTGGGCGTGCCGAAGAGGTCTCCTCTGCTTCTTAAGCCTTGCCGAATCACTTGCAACTTGTCTACTGCTGCGAATACTTTGTGTTAGCGCTCAGACCTTAGATAGATCCGGTGTGCTTTGATCCGGGAGGAAACCAGGGATTTCACACAGAGATAGGAATTGTTGATAGCTATAATTATAACTGACTTACTGTATATTATCTGTGTATGACTCTTGCTCGTTCTGACCACTCCTCTGTTCTGTGATTCTGTACTTCTGCCCATCTGATCTTGTTGCCGACTCTGCCTGTTTATACCTTCTTGCCTTTGCCTTCTGATTTGGTACTGTATCTGTCTGTCTGTTGCCAACTCGATTAGTCTGACCTCTCTACTCTCACCAGAGGGCCCTTGTCTCTGGTGAGAGGCGCTGTACTGTTAGTGCCCACCAGCTCCTCTGGTGAGATATAGCTAAACCTATCAGTACTACTGTTGCACCAAGCACTATACTTGCTATTGCTGTCACATCGGCTGTCTGATATACCTGCATTATAGGTGATTCTGCAGATCACCATATAATCAGGTATATATCTGTATTATAGGTGATACTGCAGATCACCAATAATCAGAACTCTGTTACTTGCTGACACCTATCGTTACATTGTTTTTAACTTTTTTTGAACTTTCATCATGGGTGTCATTATATATAATATGTGATTTTTTTGAATAAAGAGATATGTATACATACTTTAATTGAGTGGTGCTGCCTATATGGGCCTTCTTTTCTTGTTTTTTGCTGATGTAATTTTTGGACCCTAGCACATTCTATTTATGTTGCTAGTGTTGCAGACATTACTTCCTTTAAGTGAAAATGACTTTGGCAAAAAATTGCAAGCAACACTCCTCACAACCTTTCATCCCTCCCCTTCCTTTCCCTTCCTACTCTCACTTCCTCCCTTCCTCCTCCTTCTTCCCCTCCTCCTCCTTCTCTAAGTTCCATTTTCTTCTTTCTTCCTGTCCACATCCTTGAATACCTCCTTCATATCCTCCTCTATCTTCCTTTTGAATAAAAATGGTTAATAGAGGCGCCAAAATAGGATAAGATGGGTTAAAAACCGTTTAAAAGGAGGGGGTGGGTGGATCCACTACCCTCACTAAAAATGACCAGGCTAAATCAAGCCGTAAATAATGCAAGAAAATATTTATTAGTCTCCACATACAGTGCAACGCGGCACACATCCCGCTTCATCAGGCAATTGAGGTAGGAGAACACTAAAGGGGAGAACAAAAAACAAAAGAAAAACAATGCTAGGAGGTACTCAAAAAACTTTCACAACCATTTGTCATATTGTTTTCATAAATATCCATAGCAAAATCTGTTTGGTTTTCTAATACGTGGGCTATTTATCACAATATCTCTAAATATGCCCCTGTAAAGTTGTAAATCCATATAATCCTTATGTCTTTATATTATACAGTGCCTATCCCACTATGGTGGATAAAATTTGCATAGATCAGTATAGCAGATATAAATTAGGTGCAGTGTTAATCATGCACGGCGGCATGTAAAAGTGGTAGTATAAAAACCAGTGACACTTACCCAGTGTAGGTCAATTGAAAGCTAGAGCGCCTCTGTAGAACGAGAACGCTCCCCTCTGATTTTATTTATTGAGTTGTCGGCGGCTGGATCTCCCGCCGAGCAGATTAGGGGACCGGAAGCGGACATGACGCTTGGGTCGCACCATGCGTCAAGAATAGACCAGGCCTTAGCAGAAGATAGGGCCGCACAATGTGACAGCTGCGTCGCGTTCATTGTACGCATTACGCATTTTTTTTTCTTTCTATAGAGAGCGACTTTTTATACCTGAGTGGGGTCAGGTGATAATTCTCCCCACCTGCTATTACAGTGGTCGCCTGCGTGGCGACCCACACTTGTGAGTATATTCTCATTTATATACCTTTTCCATATTGGTCGTACTTACTACACTAGATTTGGCTCTCGGTTTTTTCCTGTTTTTCAAGCATCTATCTTCCTTTTATTCTCCTTCTCTCTCGTCCTTCATACTCTCCTCCATTTTCCTCTTGTTCTCACTTCCTCTTATCCCCTCCTTCTACTTCTTGGCTTTCTTGCTCCTCCTTCTTAATCCTCTCCTTCTCTCACTCCTTTTTATCCTCCTTCCTCTTCTCACCCTTCACCTTCTCTGTTATTCATCTACGATGATCTACATTCTCCTTACTTGTCCATTGTTTTGTATTTTATACTGGTTGTTAGAAAACCCCTATGGAACTTGTTCCCACTATATGATTAGTATTATTGTTATTCTCATTCTCATTATTACTATTATCCAGAGAAGAAGTGGTAATAGCAGCCATCATGTTAAGTCTAGTATTGCTTTTCTGTTTGCAGTCAGGATAAATCTACAAGCGTAGTTTGTTTTCAGATAAATGAGCAAAGATTTAGCAGTGAGACTTCCTGGGTTTCATGAATAATTCATTCCATTAAATTTCATTCATTTCTACCATAATGGTAAAAAACAACCCAACAAACAAAAATTCAGGTCCCTTAAACCAACAGAAGAGAAGAACCCTCCGAGTGAAACTTTGTTTCTGAAAAGGCTTTTGATAGATTTCTTCTGTACTTTTTCCTTTATAGTCTTTTTTTTTCCCTTTCCCCTTTGTGTATTTCTACGTCTCTCAGCTTGTGGAGAAATGAACTGTGCGGAACACTAGGTCTTTCTTTCTCCTCTTTCCATTAGTGTTGATATAACATATATTTTTGAGTATCTGTCATAGCAACCCTATCATGTTGTTCTGACAATCCTCCTCCACGGCTGAGCCGACTCTTCCACACTAATTTGTTGGCTTCTCTCTCTCGGAAAATTCAGGTTCCCCAACAGTTAAACAAGTGGGGTGTCACATTCCATGCCGGCTTCATCTCTCAAGTTGTGAAAACTTGACTGCTCTCTGAAATCTGCCTTATTTCCGATATCAGTGGGAGAAAGATGTGTTATCTGGTCTTACAAACTCAATCTGCAGATGGGTTCATCTCCCTATATGACTATTAAATTCGATAAACTTGTCACATGTGAGAGTGGATTACGAGGCACCGTGTTGACACCGCATGCAGCAATAAACAAAATATATGCCGTAGTTAAACTGTAATATGCCTACTGCGTCTTTTTTTTCCTGGATCAAAAGTAAGGCAGAATTTCCTGGCTGCTCTTGGTACACGGAGAGATGAAGTTCTACTCTTTGAAACAGATGGATTTCCGCTTCTAAATGAGATGTTTTAAATTATTTTAATCTAGAGAATGTTTATGAATGTTTATATAATCTTTTTTCACTCCCCATGAGTCTTTATTTAAAGAACTTTCAACAAGTTTGACAGTACGGCATCAGTTATCTAATGCAATCAAGAGGAGCTGTGCGGGGTTGTGAGTGAAAAGTGAAATATTTAGCATGATTGTTTCTTCGAGAGGGTTTTCCCGGAGTCAGCACCGTAGAATGACAATGTTTTGAAAGCGTATCTCTTGGAGAAATGTTTGTTTGAGTTTCGGACTGTGTGGAGAGAAGTTAGAGCCATGCTTGTAGGTGTTTATTGCTGTCTGTTTCCCCACTGGTTGGTTTTGAGGAACTTGATTTCTCCACCACCCTTGATGTACCTGATAGGAGCCCTGCTGGCAGGAAATGAGTGGGGATGATAAAATACAATCGGGATTACAGAGTAAATGGTAATTTTTTTTAAACATTCTTTAATGAGAAGCTTAATCGCCGAAAAAAAAAAAAAAAGAGTTTAACCACTTAAGCCTAACTGGACGAATATATTTGTCCAGTGTAGTTGTGGAGACTGCACCACCAGTGTGTTACTAAATGAGGCATATGTGGTATCATTTTAACCGTGAAGAGTTGTACAATACATTTTGGTGTGTCTTAAAGCTTGGGCACACGTCACATAAAAAAATGGGTAAAGACAAACTCAATCCAACAAAAAAAAATAATTTTCAAAACTGTGATCAAACTCGGGAAAGTCTTAGCAAAACTACAAGAGACATATCTGGCAACATTTTAACTCTGATAAGTTGTAGAATGAAGTTTTGACAGTTTTAGGGTTGAGGCTAGTGTTGGGCGAACAGTGTTCGCCACTGTTCGGGTTCTGCAGAACATCACCCTGTTCGGGTGATGTTCGAGTTCGGCCGAACACCTGATGGTGTTCGGCCAAACCGTTCGGGTTCGCCCGAACTACTAAATGCCCGGCCGAACAGGGCCCCTGTTCGGCCGAACAGGGCCCTGTTCGGCCGAATACCGCCCCCCTATGGGGTCGCAGGCATAAGGGGGGAGCATGCCCCGATCGCGGGGGGGGTCGGAAATTCCCCCCACCCCCTCCGCTAGCGCTCCCCCCTCTGCCCGCTTCCCCATAAAAAAGTTGGCGTAAAGTTAAATATTACCGGTGGTGGCTGCTGCAGTGGCTGGCTGGCAGTGGTGTGAATGAGGAGGAGGAGTCCGAGTATGACGCGTTGAGGCCAGGCAGCGGGCGGTTCAGCGGTAGTACCCTTGTGGTACTTCCGCCCTTTCTCTGACCTCACGTCCTCTACGTGATGACGCATACGAGGGTACCCGTCACGCGTACCATCGTATGCATCATCACGTAGAGGACGTGAGGTCAGAGAAAGGGCGGAAGTACCACAAGGGTACTACCGCTGAACCGCCCGCTGCCTGGCCTCAACGCGTCATACTCGGACTCCTCCTCCTAGTCCTCACTCACACCACTGCCAGCCAGCCACTGCAGCAGCCACCACCGGTAATATTTAACTTTACGCCAACTTTTTTATGGGGAAGCGGGCAGAGGGGGGAGCGCTAGCGGAGGGGGTGGGGGGAATTTCCGACCCCCCCCCCCCGCGATCGGGGCATGCTCCCCCCTTATGCCTGCGACCCCATAGGGGGGCCGTATTGCGGCATGTTCGGGTCCCCATTGACTTGCATTGAGTTCGGGGTTCGGGCCGAACATGCCGAACATCTGGCCCATGTTCGGCCTGTTCGGCCCGAACCCGAACATCCAGGTGTTCGCCCATCACTAGTTGAGGCCCATGTCTTGTGTATTCTTTTTAGTCACAAAGTAAATCAAAAGCAATACATTTGTTGCATATTCTGTACCAAAATAAAAGACTTGTAAAATGAAAACAAATTGACAGAATATAAGAGAAAAAAAAACATGTTTTTAAATATGTATGCCATGGAGATATATTACTATTATTTTTGCAAATAAGGTCTCATAACCATCGATAGTGTACAATGAGAAAGCAAAAAAACACAAAACTGAAAAAGACACCTTTATTTCCAAATACAATATTGTCACCATAGATTGTGCTAGGAACATAATCTAAATGTTGTAATAACCAGGATGGATGAGCAAATACAATTTGTGGGTTTAACTTATGCTTAGCACTGTTTATTGTAACACTATATTGGATGTAACTGGAGAAATAGTGTGTTTTTTTCCATTTTTTACCTTAATTTTCCCTTAAAATGCATAGAAAATAAGGTTATTACTTAACAAAATTTTCACATACTAAAAGCCTAATTTGTCCTGAAAAACAACAACAATATATAGATAATTAAGGTGTGATTAGTAGTAATAAAGTTATTGGCGAATGAATGGGAGTAGTGCTAATATGTGAAAATTGCTCTCGTACTGAAGTGGTTAACTTACCTGTGGCTGCTACCTGTCCCCTACAGCTGCCCTGTGCCTGCTCTGTCACTAAACAATACTTCACTGTGCATGCGTGGCCTTGGCTGAGTGTGTCCTCAATCGCACTTCTGTTTTTGGGAGCGTTCTGCGCATGCGCAGTAGAAATTTCCCTGTACTGTGCATGCACAGAGTGATCTCGTCCATGGGAGTGCGATCAGGAGGTGCGCAGACCGGGGCTGTGCATCCAGAAGAAAGAAGGGTGCTGCGGGGGACCGGAGGATCGTTCAGTGATAGCGTGGGCACAAGGGCACCTGCAGGGGGCTGGTAGAAGTTAATTTTTTTCCCTAGAAATTAGGTTCACTTTAAAGAAACTCTGAGGCCACAAAAAAAAACAAAAAAAAAAAAACACGAGTTTTTATCTCTTATTAAGTTTAAGGATGATCGTCTGTGCTAAAACGCCGCTATCCCGAGGCAGTACGAGGGTTTTATCACCCCCAAATCTTAGGGCAAAAGTCCACGACTTTCCTGGATTTTGCTGCCCGGGGAGGCAGAACATTCTGCAGTAGCTCTGCCTCTCCTCGTGTCATTCCACCGCGGGTCTCCGCCTCTCCCTGCCCCTCTCAGTGAAAGCAGACTGGGCATTGATACGAGGAGAGGCAGAGCTGCTGCAGAAAGCTCTGCCTCTGCCAGGAAATGCTCCCCGGTTTTTGCCCAGGGGATTTGGGGGTTATAAAATCCTCGTTCTGCCTCGGGATAGCGGCATTTTAGCGCAGACAACCATAAACTTAATAAGAGGTAAAAACTTGTTTTTTTTTGTGTGGCTTTAGACTCTCTCTTTAAATGACAATTAGAAATGATTGCTCCAATAATTAACTTGGGTCTCTCGATGTGTATGGTTTTGATCAAATTTTTCTGCTAGTCAAATATAAATTGAATTTCCCACCCTGCATCATTTTGCACTGTTCTGCACAGTACAAAGGAATTGCTTTGTGGGACTTTTCTGGACTGTCCAAATGCATTTTCCATTGATTGAAACCTGATTAGAACCTGATTTTTTTTTGTAGGTTCAGTTTGCAAAAAGAATGAGATACAATGGGCCTGATTCACAAAGCGGTGCAAACTGTTTAGCAAGGGTGTGCTAAACAGTTAGGACGTGAAGTGCCGTTCGCGGGCTTTTGCGCGCGCAAAGTGCCGCGATTTGCGCGATCGCGGACTTTTGCGCACACAATTTGCGGGAAATTGCACGCGCAGAAGACCGCAATCGCACGAATTGCGGCACTTTGCGTGCGCAAAAGTCCACGAACGGCACTTCACGTGCTAACTGTTTGCACCGCTTTGTGAATCAGGCCCATTGAAACATAACCACTTTTATCCTGTTTCACATCAGAATTAGTAGGAATTATTTTAAAGGGAACCTTAACTGAGAGAGCTATGGATGTTTCTTTAGCTGCAGAAGTGTCTGAATCACACACCTGAAACAAGCATGCAGCTAATCCAGTCTGACTTCAGTCAGAGCACCTGATCTGCAGGCTTGTTCAGGGGCTGAGGCTAAATGTATTAGAGGATCAGCAGGAGAGTCAGGCAACGGGTATTATTTTAAAAGGATAAGTCCATATCTTCTTAGTTTAGGTTCCCTGTAAACAGCTACACATTCCAAACTGCTGTCATGTGATCTTGCAAACAACTGCCTGTTCAATGACCACAAGTAGTTTGCTGAAGAAGAAATCATCTAAATCTATTTTTTTGTTTTTGTTTACTTGGAAACTATACTGAGTAGGAGAAAACCAGTTGGAATATCCACCGGTAACTCCCACTGGCCCTTGTTCAATTCACTTTTCCTCCAACATTTTCTCCTAGGAGATAATGCTTCATCTTATGTTTAAAATAACTTAACTTTGCAGTTGAAAAAGTACCAACAAGTAGATGAAAAAGTACTGTCTAAATTTAGAGTATTTTTTCTTGCTTGCTGGTACATTTAACTACTTGGCGACCGCATCACACCGATGGGCATGGCCTCGACGGCAGCCCCTGGACCGCCTAACTCCGATCAGCGTATGGTCCTGCGGGCCTGTTTTGCAGGAGCACATGCCTCTCTGCTTGGTAGGCGGAGCTCCGCCCCGCCTTCAGTCTCCCAGCGGCGCTTGCCGCTCGGGAGACTGTTAGACGGTGAAACCGCCATCTAATTACCCCATACAGTGCTGCGATCTAAGGCAGTGCTGTACTGGGGACAGCCATGTGACACGGCTGTCCCCTCCAGGGGATCAGAGGTGATCGGCTGTCATAGGCTGAAGCCTACGACAGACAGTTCATCATAGGGGTTGGTTGGCGGGGGGAGAGAGGGAGGGGGGGGGATACAAAAATACAAACAAAAGTAGGGAAATTTAATAACAAATAATAAGATAAATATTTACAATAAATAAACAAACAATCTTGGGGGCGATCACACCCCACCAACAGAGAGCTCTGTTAATAGCGAGAAAAGGGGTGGGGGTTACCTGTGTGCTGACATGAGCGGTCCTGCAGCGAGGTCTTACAGCTGCAGTGGCCTATTTCTTGAAAAATGGCCTGGTCTTTAGGGCGGTTTAACACTGCGGTGCTCAAGGGGTTAACATTTTATTGAGAAGTTGTGAACATACCACCTAGGAGAAAACTTGGGAGAAAAACTGATTTTTTTTACATCACCCAGAGCATTGCATTAGAAAGAGCTTTTAAAATCACTAGAACTTAGAAAAGCACTGCAATTGGGTCCAAGGCCTAAGGGAAAAAGATTGCCTTTGAATTCCTGCTGGTGGCAGCATTTACATTGCACTTCCGTTGTTCACCAGCAGGTGTCTTTCTTCTTATTTGGATTTGTGCAGTTCCTGTTCTGACCTGCAGGGGAACTCTGTGAACTTTTGGAGCTGTCACCTGATCAATGTGTAGTATTGCGGACCTGAACTCTTGCAAAGGACAGAAGGAAAATATAGAGAAAGGCACTCTGTATGTATTGGGAGAGTTTAAACTTTCTAATTCCTTCCCATTTGTGTCTAATCACAAGTTGTAATTGTATCTCTCCCCTGTGTCACCTGACTGCCATGGCAGATAAGGCAGATAAGCTCATTTGAAAACACAGGATGTTAAAGGGAACCTAAACTGAGAAGGATATGGATTTTTCCTTTTAAAATAATACTAGTTGCCTGACTTTCCTGCTGATCCTGTGTCTCTAATACTTTCAGCCACAGCCCCTGAACAAGCATGCATCAGGTGCTCTGACTGAGGTCAGACTGGATTAGCTGCATGCTTGTTTCAGGTGTGTGATTCAGCCACTACTGCAGCCAGAGATCAGCAGGACTGCCAGGGAACTGGTATTGTTTAAAAGGAAACATCCAAATCCCTCTCAGTTTAGGTTCCCTTTAACAATATGTCTGCTTCCATGAAAGCAGGAAGTATTATTATTATTATGTACTAGCTGGACGCCCGGTGTTGCCCGGGTATGTATTTGGCTAGTGTTGGCTCTGGCCACTTTTCCTAACCCTAACACACAATTACTTAATGACCAAGTATGTGAGCTTTGCGGTCTTTGGCATCAATAATTTGCAATGAAATTAAATTAATCTGATTGGATGTGGCTCCACCCCTTTTCTGAATTTGAACCCCAATCACCCAATGGCCAACTGTACCAGGTATAGGTGATTAACAGTGCAAGAATGGCAGCAATTAAATATTCCCCTTAAAAATCAATAGTTGGATTTTGATTGGCTTTTATAGGCTCCACCCACTTTTCTGAATATTAATCCCAGTCACCCAGTGACCAACTGTGCAAAGTTTGAGAACCCTGCCATTAACAGTGTAAGAATGGCTGCAGTTTACATTTGCGCAATGAAATTTGTATTTTTCTCCACCCACTTATTTCCTAACATTGTTCAGGTATGTATTTGGCTGGTGTTGGCTCCGCCTACTATTACTAACCCTAACACACAATTACTCAATAACCAAGTTTGTGAGCTTTGCGGTCTTTGGCATCAATAATTTGCATTGAGATTAAACAAATCTGATTGACTGTTTGTGGCTCCACCCCTTTGTCTGAATTTGAACCCCAGTCACCCAATGACCAACTGTACCAGGTTTAAGGCTTGTGCCATTAACAGTGCAAGAATGGTAGCAATTACATATTCCCCTTGAAGATCAATACGTGAATTTTGATTGGCTTTTGTAGGCTCCACCCACTTCTCTGAATATTAATCCCAGTCACCCAGTGACCAATTGTGCAAAGTTTGAGAACCCTACCATTAAAAAGGTAAGAATTGCTGCAGTTTAAATTCTCTCAGTGAAATTTGCATTTGTCTCTGCCTACTGATGACCCGGCATTGCCCAATTATGTATTTTGCAGGTGCTGGCTGCGCCCACTTTTCCTAAACCTAACACACAATTAATCAATTACTCAATGACCAAGTTTGTGAGCTTTGCGGTCTTTGGTATCAATAACCTGCATTAAAATGAAACAAATCATATTGGCTGTTTGTGGCTCCACCCCCTTTTATAAATTTAAACCCCAGTCACCCAATGATCAACTGTACCAGGTTTGAGGCTTGTGCCATTAACAGTGCAAGAATGGCAGCAATGTAAATATTCCCCTGAAAAATCAATAGGTATTTTTTTATTGCCTTTTGTAGGCTCCACCCACTTTTCTGAATATTAACCCCAGTCACCCAGTAACCAACTGTGCAAAGTTTGAGAACCCTGCCACTAACAGTGTAAGAATGGCTGCTGTTTACATTTTCCCAATAAGATTTGTATTTGTCTCCTCCCACTTATGACCCGGCGTTGCCCGCTTATGTATTTAGCTGGTGTTGGCTGTGCCTACTTTTCTAACCCTAACACACAATGAATCAATTACTCAATTACCAAGTTTGTGAGCTTTGCAGTGTTTGGCATCAATAATTTGCATTGGAATGAAACAAATCTAATTGGCTGTTTGTGACTACACCCCCTTTCTGAAATTGAACCCTAGTCACCCAATGATCAACTGTACCAGGTTTGAGGCTTGTGCCATTAACAGTGCAAGAATGGCAGCAATGTAAATATTCCCCTTGAAAATCAATAGGTTAATTTTGATTGGCTTTTATAGACTCCACCCACCTTTCTGAATATTAATCCCAGTCACCAAACGACCAACTGTGCAAAGTTTGAGAACCCTACCATTAACAGTGTAAGAATGGCTGCAGTTTACATGTTCCAGTGAAATTAGTATTTGTCTCCGCCCCCTTTTTGGTTATGAGGATAAAAAGTATCCTATACTTTATTCCAGGTAATATACTATGTGTGTGCCAAATTTCATTCAAATCCGTTCAGCCGTTTTTGCGTGATCGCGTAACACATATCCAAATATCCAAACATTCGAACTTTCCCATTTATTATATTAGTAGGATAATAATTCACAGGGGAGTGATAAAATTGCAACTTGTGATTAGTCAAAAATGGGGGGAATTAAACAGGCTAAACTCTCTAAATACATACAGGGTGCATGTCTCTGTGTTTTCCTTCTGTCCTGTGCAAGAGTTCAGTTCTACTTAAAAAAAAACCCAATAAATTGGTAAAAAGGAAAATGCCAATATTTGCACATCAGCATTGCTCAAAGTCCTCATTAAAGGAATACTTAAAGAGGAACTCCAGTGAAAATAATGTAGTAAAAAAAGTGCTTCATTTTTTACAATAATTATGTATAAATGATTTAGTCAGTGTTTGCTCATTGTAAAATCTTTCCTCTCCCAGATTCACATTCTGACATGTATTACATGGCGACATTTTTACTGTGGGCAGGTTATGTAGCTGCTCCTAGCTGTTTTGGCTGTTAGAGACAGCTGTAAACAGCTAATTCCTGTCTGTGAACATTGTTACATTGTGGCAGTTTGCCCAGAGTACCGCGGTACTCAGAGCTTCTTGTGGGAGGGGTTTCAGCACAAAATCAGTCATACAGAGCCCCTTGATGGTCTGTTTGTGAAAATCATTATATTTCTCATGTAAAAGGGGGTATCAGCTACTGATTGGGATAAATCAGTAGCTGATTCTCCGCGTTACCAGCCGCTATATACCCCCTTTATGCTGCTATATATATATGCGTATATATATACGCTATAGCAGCATAGAGGGTGATATAGCGACTGGGAACGCGGAGAATCAGCCGCGTTCCCAGCCTGTCGGCGGCTGTCGCCGAACCCGGAAGTAGCTGCTGGCGGGGACAGGAGGATCGGAGCGGGGCTGCGAGGGCACCATACAGCTTCAGGGGGCTGAGGGATGCCCCGGGTGAGTAAATGTCATTTTTTTTATGACTTAAGTATTCCTTTAAGATGGGAATCTTAATATGAAAGAACTTTGGCTTTATTAGTTAGAGTAAATGAAACCAGAGACAGTAGTATAGAAAGATTTGATACTTACCGGGGCCTCCTCCAGCCCCATAAGAGAGTCCCTCACTGTCCTCCAGCGGTCTGCCATTCAGCCACGATCAGCTGATTTGGTAACTCCGCACAGACCACCCAGCGCATGCGCAGAAGGGACTCAGATGTACTCATGGGGCTGGAGGAAGCCCCAGGTAAGTATCAAATCTTTTTATACTACCGTCTCTGGTACACTTTAAGGTTAGTGTAAGGTACTTAAAATAATTGTATAAAAATATGTTAACCCAAAACCCCCAATAATACACAGGTACTGATAAACTTCCACTTATCTAATATCCCATATGGCGCACTCCCATGGTGTTTTCCCCCCCTATTTTAAACAGTGAGTACCTGTCAGTCCACGCCAGTATTATTAGTGATTGTTTTTGCAGTGCTTGGCAGGACATTAGGAAGGAGAGGAGACACTGTCCAGGGGACTACAGGAATCGACTAGAAAAAAAAAATAAAAAAAATCAATGTCTTTATTGATTTGTCTTCACTTCATGTTCCTCTCATTGATGTCTATAAAACAAACACGTATTTAAGAAACATAATTTTTTAAAAACTTATTTTTAAAAAAATTGCATTAAAAAACCACAACAGGTTGGGAATACAGACTGATTTTTTCTGTGAAGAACTTAAACATCAAAGGTTTCATTTTCCACGTCTCGCCCAGTGTTTTTCCAAAGTAGAACGAGGCAGAGCGTTGAAGGGGAAGAATAGAAGTGAACAGAAGTCACACACAGATTCTTTATATTGGAATCCCATACATGACACAATCACTATCAATATACACAGTCATTGTAGGGATCAGTCTAAAGCTTCATATTGTCTCTATTCATCAGTGGTGCTCAGCAGAGCTCGAATATTCGAGTAGCTCGAATATTCGAGCTCTTTTCCAGCTATTCGAGCTCGGTATTCGAGCTCCGAATAGCTGTAGCTATTCGAATGGGCTATCCGAGTACACTCGAATAGCCCATTCACTATTCGAGCTATTCGAGCAACCCGGCGCTATTCGAGCTCGGTACCGAGCTCGAATAGCGTCATAGCCCAGATTGATGTCCTTAGAGCCAATCAGAGGGCTCCCAGGCCCTCTGACGGCAGCCAATCACAGAGGGGGACCCTGGCCAGCCCCTACCCTATAAATAGCGGCCGCCATGTTCCGTTTCTCCATGCTTGCCTGAGACTTGTACAGAGAGAGAGTTGCTCCTTTGTGCTTTGGCTTAGCAAGTGCTCTATTGTGATCATTTACCTAGCGTTTTTGCTCACCTACACCTGCCATATACACCTATATTGTTGTTAGTTAGATAGACATTGTATTTTAGTTAGTAGCTTGTGTGTTACATTAGAGACAGGCAGCTGCTGCAAGCTTACAGGTTTAGGCCTCAGGGGGGCCTTGCCTCTGTGGGCAGCTGTCCTCTGTTTATTTCTCTCATCTATACCAGTATTTCTGCTGTCCTTTACTAATAGTATTGTAGTTATACTGTACTAGGAGTAGGACACTCACTGACTGTCACTGTTTATAGGCTACTAGCTAGCTCCTGCGTGTGTGCACTCACTCACTGTCTGTGTGTACACACACTCTATTTCCTTCTGATTACTGATAGATTATTGTTATTTAGTTGTACTTACTTACTACTTACTCTTACTGTACCCGTAGGGACACTCACTGTCACTGTTCATATAGGCTACTAGCTCCTGCGTGTGCGCACTGCACTCACTGTCTGAGTGTACACACACAACACACACTCTATTTCCTTCTGATCGCTGATTGATTATCGTAATTAGTTAGTTCTACTTACTGTTACTACTTACTCTTACTGTACTAGGAGTCTAGGACACTCAGTCACTGTGTTCATAGGCTACTAGCTCCTGCGTGCGTGCACTCACTGTCTGAGTGTACACACACAACACACACTCTATTTCCTTCTGATCGCTGATTGATTATCGTAATTAGTTAGTTCTACTTACTGTTACTACTTACTCTTACTGTACTAGGAGTCTAGGACACTCAGTCACTGTCCATAGGCTACTAGCTCCTGCGTGCGTGCACTCACTGTCTGAGTGTACACACACCCACACTCCATTTCCTTCTGATCGCTGATTGATTATCGTAATTAGTTAGTTGTACTTACTGTTACTACTTACTCTTACTGTACTAGGAGTCTAGGACACTCAGTCACTGTCCATAGGCTACTAGCTCCTGCGTGCGGTCACTCACTGTCTGAGTGTACACACACCACCCACACTCTATTTCCTTCTGATCGCTGATTGATTATTGTAATTAGTTAGTTCTACTTACTGTTACTACTTACTCTTACTGTACTAGGAGTCTAGGACACTCAGTCACTGTGTTCATAGGCTACTAGCTCCTGCGTGCGTGCACTCACTGTCTGAGTGTACACACACCCACACTCCATTTCCTTCTGATCGCTGATTGATTATTGTAATTAGTTAGTTCTACTTACTGTTACTACTTACTCTTACTGTACTAGGAGTCTAGGACACTCAGTCACTGTGTTCATAGGCTACTAGCTCCTGCGTGCGTGCACTCACTGTCTGAGTGTACACACACCCACACTCCATTTCCTTCTGATCGCTGATTGATTATTGTAATTAGTTAGTTCTACTTACTGTTACTACTTACTCTTACTGTACTAGGAGTCTAGGACACTCAGTCACTGTGTTCATAGGCTACTAGCTCCTGCGTGCGTGCACTCACTGTCTGAGTGTACACACACAACACACACTCTATTTCCTTCTGATCGCTGATTGATTATCGTAATTAGTTAGTTCTACTTACTGTTACTACTTACTCTTACTGTACTAGGAGTCTAGGACACTCAGTCACTGTCCATAGGCTACTAGCTCCTGCGTGCGTGCACTCACTGTCTGAGTGTACACACACTAAATTTACTTGTGATTACTACTGATTATTGTAACTGCTAGTTGTACTTCCTGACTGTTACTACTTACTTACTGTACTAGGGGACACTCACTCAGTCACCTCACCAACCAACCCACTCCATTAAAGTACCCCACTTTTCACCCGCCCTTTTACAAAACTTTTGTCTATACGCCCAAAACATTTAAGATGTCTGGAAGTGGCAGCCAGCGCGGTTTGGGCAAGGGGAAGGGCAGCAAGGGAATCAGGAGGAGAGGGAGCAGCATTGTGGCAAGCCGCGGCCGCGGGCGCGCCACCATGCACAGTTCCGCAGCAGCAGCAGCAGCGTCAGTGGCTAACATTCCTCCCATAGCCACTGGCCGTGGACGCCTTGGGCGCCGCCCAGCAGGAGCATCTGCAACTCACGCTGCAGAGACACAGCAGCAGCAGCGTGTAGCACCTGCTCCCATTTTCCTCCAGCCGGGTCGGAAACGTCCCATTGAGGAAAAGGATGCAGACACTGTGGTGCAACTCATGACGGAGGATGAGCAGCCCGCCATCAGCTCTGCATCCGAGGCCTCCACCCTCACCACCACCACCACCACCACCACCCCTGTTCGCAGCAGCCGCCCAGCAGGGCCTGGGGAGGAGGCCAGTTCACCGTCAGTTGGCGACCTGTCATTCAGCAGTCTTTTGACCCCAGGCATCATGAGTCAATTGTCTGCTGTTGTTGGCGATTTTGAGGAGGAGATGCTGATGGGCACTTTGGGGGATGAGGGATTGGACAGCAAGACTGTGGCGACAGTCAAGCAGCCCATCCATGCATCAGGAGAGGAGTTTGGGGGGTCCTCATCCCAGCAGGACATGTTTCAGGAGGGGGAGGATGATGATGACCCGGTGACAGACAGAGACTGGGTGCCACCACCTCCAGGGGATGTCGTCCTCAGCAGCTCTGAGGAGGAGGAGGAGGATGCTCTTGTGGGCCTTGCAAGGAGGCGCATCATTGCAAGCATTGGCAGCAGCAGTAGGCAGGTCCCACAGCCTGCTGGTGTCTCAGGCTCAGCAGCAGCAGCAGCAGCATCTGCCAGTACCACCACCAGCCGCACCCAAGCCCCCCAAGCCCCCCCCCCAACCACCACAGGGAGACAGGCAGCAGCGCTTCCATGCCGTAGGGGGATGTTTAAGTCACCAATCTGGCGATATTTCACCATGCCCACTGTGTACAGCAAGTACGCCACTTGCAACCACTGTCAGCGGAAGTTGAGCAGAGGTGCAGACCCCTTAAAGTTCTGCACCAGCTCGCTCATCAACCACCTTGCGGCTAAACATTTCCACCAGCATGAGGAGTTCCAGAGGCTGAAGGCATCTGGTGCTGGCAGTGGCACCACACCCATCACTGCACAGCCTTCAGCAGCAGCAGCAGCAACAGCAGCCACCCGCCCTCCTGCTCCTCCAGCAGCACCAGCAGGAGTGCGGAAACGCACTGCTCCTCCCCCCTCTGCAACTCCTGCCGCCGACACTGAGGCCTGTTCTGGCAGCCAGTCCTCAGTGGCCTCCTCTGCTGTGTCTGCTGATTCCCGTGTCAGCAAAAGGCCACGCCAGAGCCTTTTGAGCGAGTCCTTCCAGGGGGTGGTTAGGGCTCTGCCTCCCAGCAGCCGTCGCGTGCGGCAGCTGAACGGCTTGCTGGCACGGGCCATGTGCTCCCAACTCCTGCCGTACACGCTCGTGCAGGAGGGGAGCGACATTCGTGCGCTGCTTGCTTGCGCAGCCCCAGACTGGCAGCAGACACTTCTTTGCCCGCAAGGCCATTCCTGCACTGCACCGCTTTGTGATGGCCAATGTGGAGCGAGGGCTGGAGCACGCGGTTGGTGAAAGGGTCCACGTCACCATGGACTCCTGGAGCAGCCGCTTCGGGACAGGCCGCTACCTGTCCTTCACTGTCCACTGGGTCAGCTTGGTGGAAGGGGGTGAGGATGGGAGAGCAGCAGCGGGCACAGCAGCAGCAGCAACACAGTGGGTGGTGCCACCCCGCAGGGTCAGGGGAACTGCAGCAGGTTCCTCCGATCCTCTGCCATCCTCCGGCACACCTGGCCAAACCCCCCGCCTCAGCAGCAGCGTGAAGGCCCGCCACTGCCAAGCGCTGCTGCACTTGGTCAGCCTTGGGAAGACCAAGCTGACGGCAACCCATGTGTTGGCCAAACTCCAGGAGCAGGAGAGGATTTGGCTGACCCCCAGAGGCCTCAGAGTCGGAGAGGTGGTGGCCGACAATGGGGCCAATCTGGTTGCCGCAATAGACAGGGGAAACCTGACCCACATCCCCTGTCTTGCCCACGTGCTGAACCTGGTGGTGCAGAAGTTCCTGCGCACCTACCAGGGGATGGGCGAACTGCTGGAAACGGCAAGGAATGTTGTGCGTCACTTCCGACGCTCGGCTGCAGCCTGCGCGAGCCTGGAAGACGTGCAAAAGGAGCTGGATCTGCCACGCCATCGGCTGATCCTTGACGTTCCGACTCGCTGGAACTCCACCCTGGCGATGTTGGAGCGTCTGGTTGAACAGAGGCACGCTGTCAAACAGTACCTTGCCCTGGCCACTGTTTCCGCAGCTCAGAGAAGGGACAAGACCAGCAACATCCCGTCCATCGTCCCCGATGATGACTGGAGGCACATGCAGCAGGTGTGCTTTGTGCTGGCTCCCTTCCTGCAGGCCACAAACATGGTGAGCAGGGACCATGCTATGGTCTGCGAGTGGGTGCCCCTGGTTTCTCTGCTGAACAGGGCCCTCGATGCTTTGCTGGAACAGGGAGCGGCAGCCTTGGACCAGCAGGAGCGGCAACCAGCTGCGCAGTCCACCTCTGAGGGGGAGGAGGAGGAGGACTTGGTGGAGGTCCCTGACCTGGCTGCTGATGAGGGGGATCAGCACAGCGCAGCTGAGTTGGTGCGGGGGTGGAGAGAGGATGAGGCGGCAGAGGAGGAGGATGAGGACAGCACTGACGTCGATGTGCCAGCAGACGTGGCCCGCCTCTTCCCAATGGCAGCGCACATGCTGACGTGCCTGCGCAGGGACCCCAGGGTGATCCAGATGAAGCAGAGGGAGGACATCTGGATCAGCATGATGTTGGACCCACGCCTCAAGGGGAAGTTGAGCCAGTTCCTGCCGCCTGCAGGAGGAGACCCAGCGCAACAAATAAGGAGCTTGCAGCAGGCCCTTGTTGAGCGCTTGGAGGAAGCCTTCCCCCAGCCTTCCACCCCCACTGTCCAGCAGCGAGCACAGAGGCAGCAGCAGGTGCCTGCATCCAGCAGCAGCAAGCGCCCCACAGACCTGCTGTCTCTCAGCCACGAGCTCTACAGGACTGTAGAGGCTCCGGCAGCAGTGACTAGAGAGGAGATGCATGCAGCAGCATCCTCCTCCGGTCACAGCCAGCGCCTGACCCGCATGGTGGCTGACTACATGGGGTCGTACAGCGGGCTTGACAGCGATGCCCCTGTTGATCCCATGGAGTATTGGGTCAAGCGCATGGAGATCTGGAGCGAGCTGGCGCAGTACGCCCTGGAAGTGCTGTCCTGCCCCCCTTCCAGCGTGCTGTCCGAGCGCTGCTTCAGTGCAGCTGGTGGCGTGGTCACCGAGAAACGCTCACGTCTGTCTCACAAGTCTGTGGACAGACTGACGTTTCTCAAGATGAACCAGGCGTGGGTGGAAGGCGAGTTCCTGGCCCCTGTTGTCGGCGAGAGGGGGACATGAACTGGCTGCCGGAACCATCGTTAATGTGCCTTACCACCCTTTTACCACCTCCTGGCTCCTGCTCACTAAGCCAGCCTGGTTCACTTTGACTATTACGTCGCCTGCAGCCACACATTTTACACCTACAGTGGGCTGCTGTGTACTGCCCTTCTGCTGTCTGTCTGTGTTTCCCACTGCCAGGGTACACAGAATTACCTTCTTCTGCTGCCACTCTGCCACCAGCTATTACGTCAAACAATAGCTATATTGGTTGCAAAACCAAAAACCAAAAAACCATAAAAAAAAAAGGTTTAATTTTTCTGAGGTGCCCGGGTTGAAAACTGTGTTGTCCCAGTTGTGTATTGGACACAATGTGGGCTGCACGACCGCTGTCTGGGACCTCCTGTTGTGTTTATTTACAGCCCTGGTATCACCGCTAGGTACCAGGGCTATTATGTCACGCTGCCTACCTGCTGCCACACTCACACTACTCCTCCATACCTCCTCCTGCTGCTGCTGCTGCTGTCTGTCTGTGTTTCCCACTGCCAGAGTACACTACACAGATGATTTACCTTCTGCTGCCACTCTGCCACCAGCTATTACGTCAAACAATAGCTGCTCACATTACTCCTCCATTCCTCCTGCTGCTGTTGCTGTCTGTCTGTGTTTCCCACTGCCAGGGTACACAGAATTACCTTCTGCTGCCACTCTGCCACCAGCTATTACGTCAAACAATAGCTATATTGGTTGCAAAACCAAAACCAAACAAACCATTAAAAAAAAAAAAAAAAGGTTTAATTTTTCTGAGGTGCCCGGGTTGAAAACTGTGTTGTCCCAGTTGTGTATTGGACACAATGTGGGCTGCACGACCGCTGTCTGGGACCTCCTGTTGTGTTTATTTACAGCCCTGGTATCACCGCTAGGTACCAGGGCTATTATGTCACGCTGCCTACCTGCTGCCACACTCACACTACTCCTCCATACCTCCTCCTGCTGCTGCTGCTGCTGTCTGTCTGTGTTTCCCACTGCCAGGGTACACTACACAGATGATTTACCTTCTGCTGCCACTCTGCCACCAGCTATTACGTCAAACAATAGCTGCTCACATTACTCCTCCATTCCTCCTGCTGCTGTTGCTGTCTGTCTGTGTTTCTCACTGCCAGGGTACACAGAATTACCTTCTGCTGCCACTCTGCCACCAGCTATTACGTCAAACAATAGCTATATTGGTTGCAAAACCAAAACCAAACAAACCATTAAAAAAAAAAAAAAAAGGTTTAATTTTTCTGAGGTGCCCGGGTTGAAAACTGTGTTGTCCCAGTTGTGTATTGGACACAATGTGGGCTGCACGACCGCTGTCTGGGACCTCCTGTTGTGTTTATTTACAGCTCTGGTATCACCGCTAGGTACCAGGGCTATTATGTCACGCTGCCTACCTGCTGCCACACTCACACTACTCCTCCATACCTCCTCCTGCTGCTGCTGTCTGTCTGTGTTTCCCACTGCCAGGGTACACAGATGATTTACCTTCTGCTGCCACTCTGCCACCAGCTATTACGTCAAACAATAGCTGCTCGCCTACTCCTCCATTCCTCCTCCTGCTGCTGCTGTCTGTCTGTGTTTCCCACTGCCAGGGTACACAGAATTACCTTCTTCTGCTGCCACTCTGCCACCAGCTATTACGTCAAACAATAGCTATATTGGTTGCAAAACCAAAACCAAACAAACCATTAAAAAAAAAAAAGGTTTAATTTTTCTGAGGTGCCCGGGTTGAAAACTGTGTTGTCCCAGTTGTGTATTGGACACAATGTGGGCTGCACGACCGCTGTCTGGGACCTCCTGTTGTGTTTATTTACAGCCCTGGTATCACCGCTAGGTACCAGGGCTATTATGTCACGCTGCCTACCTGCTGCCACACTCACACTGCTCCTCCATACCTCCTCCTGCTGCTGCTGCTGCTGTCTGTCTGTGTTTCCCACTGCCAGGGTACACAGATGATTTACCTTCTGCTGCCACTCTGCCACCAGCTATTACGTCAAACAATAGCTGCTCGCCTACTCCTCCATTCCTCCTCCTGCTGCTGCTGTCTGTCTGTGTTTCCCACTGCCAGGGTACACAGAATTACCTTCTGCTGCCACTCTGCCACCAGCTATTACGTCAAACAATAGCTATATTGGTTGCAAAACCAAAACCAAACAAACCATTAAAAAAAAAAAAAAAAAAAGGTTTAATTTTTCTGAGGTGCCCGGGTTGAAAACTGTGTTGTCCCAGTTGTGTATTGGACACAATGTGGGCTGCACGACCGCTGTCTGGGACCTCCTGTTGTGTTTATTTACAGCCCTGGTATCACCGCTAGGTACCAGGGCTATTATGTCACGGCGAGCTGCCTGCCTCATTGACTGCCTGCTGCCACACACTCATCCTCCTCCTCCTGCTGCTGAATTTACCTCCTGCTGTCTTTGTGTTTCCACTGCCAGGGAGCACATACAATGGCGCTTCCAACATGCGTGCGCCCACCAGCTATTTGTTACGCTCAAAAATAGCTGCATTTCTTTAAAAAAAAAATTGAAAAGAGAAATACGTGAAGAAGAAGAAGACGATATTGAAAAAGAAGGAGAAGGAGAAGATGAAGATGAAGAAGAAGATGAAGAAGAAGATGAAGAAGATGATGAAGAAGAAGATGAAAAAGAAGAAGAAGATGAAGAAGATGAAGAAGAAGAAGATGAAGAAGAAGAAGAAGATGAAGAAGAAGAAGAAGAAGATGAAGAAGATGATGAAGAAGATGAAGAAGATGATGAAGAAGATGAAGAAGAAGAAGAAGAAGAAGAAGAAGAAGATGAAGAAGAAGAAGAAGATGAAGAAGAAGAAGATGAAGAAGATGAAGATGAAGAAGAAGAAGATGAAGAAGAAGAAGATGAAGAAGATGAAGATGAAGAAGAAGAAGAAGATGAAGATGAAGAAGAAGAAGAAGATGAAGAAGATGAAGAAGAAGAAGATGATGAAGAAGACAATATAGAAGAAGAAGAAGAAGAAGAAGATATAGAAGAAGAAGATCGAGAAGAAGAAGAAGAAAGATAAAGAAGAAGAAGAACAAGTATATACAGTAACACTACTGAACAAAATTAAGGACACAACTTCTCTTTCCACATTTTTTTTTAAAGGAACATCCCCACATAATCACTTGCTGTTGTTACTTGGAAAAAAAGATGTTTCTTGCATCATTCACCCTCAAAACAAGTGTTGGAAGCTATTTAAGGCCAATTCGAATAGTCAGCTCGAATAGTGAGCTCGAATACCGACTCGAATAGTGAGCTCGAAGTCCGAGGTCGAATCGAATAGTAAAAATTATTCGACTCGAATATTCGACTGACCTCGAATAATTTACTATTCGAATTCGACCAAACTCGAATTTTAAAAAGGGGTATTTGAGCATCACTACTATTCATCAGGCAATTCAGAAATCAATGTTTTGAGTTACAGTGCAATCAAGAAGAACTGTAATCAAGGACTGAACTTCATCCCAATCAGTAGCTGATACCCCCTTTCCCATGAGGAATCTTTACCTTTTCTCCAATATATCATCTGGGGGGGTCTGTATGGCAGATATTGTGGAGAAACCCCTCCCACAGTGTGATGTCAGGACCTAGGTCCTGGCAGTTTCCCGTCTGTGAGCTGTGTTGCATTGTGGGAAATAACAGACATTTGTAAATGCCAAGCAACCAGTATCTCCCTATGTATAGCTAAAAACAAACAAAAAACAAACGCAATGTTAGTGGGTGTGATTATAGATAATGGCAGTTGGTGCTGTCTGTTTTTTTTTTTTTTTCATGTCTGCCAGTAGTAAAGATGCTGACCTGCAGGCTGATTGTGGATTAAGTAATATGAAAAAAAAAATAATACATGGCGAATATCAATCATTTCTTGATCTCTCTGCTATTTTTAAAGGACACCCGGAATGAAAAAAAAAAAACGAATGAAATAAATGATTGTATCTATCTTACTTCACCTAAAATGACTTTTTAA
The DNA here is from genome assembly GCF_040937935.1 of Hyperolius riggenbachi. Classification (NCBI taxonomy): domain Eukaryota; kingdom Metazoa; phylum Chordata; class Amphibia; order Anura; family Hyperoliidae; genus Hyperolius; species Hyperolius riggenbachi. Next base: position 6,686,216 of record NC_090653.1, read on the forward strand.
GATATTCCACAGCTTTATTTTACGTTTAAATCTACTTTTTAAGTTTTAACTGTTTTATTGTCTTTGTTCAATGACACATTCATTGAAGTATGCCAGAGCTAAAATCTATGAACTATTGAACCTTTTTATCTCTTTCCTGCTCTCAGAAGCCATTTTCTGCTAGGAAAGTGTTGTATAGTTGGAATTTCTTATCAGTGAGGGTCACACTGTAGTCACTTCCTGTCTGAGTCAGGACTGAGTCAGCCACTTACATACCTGATATTTAACTCTTTCAGGCAGAGAAAGTAAAAAAGGAACACAGCATAGTTATTTGTGTGCTACATACTCATGTCTATCTCATCATGTCACATGTCACCTCGGGTATCCTTTAACTTCTTACTTTGCAATGTATTCAGGGGTCGAGTGGTGCGTGGACGTGGGTGAACGGCGTCCACTTACTATTTCCAGAGAGTGGACGCCGTTCACCCTGCCATGTTCGGAGGGGAGCAGCGCAGTGGAAGGAGAGCTGTGAGCAGCAATGGAGAAGCGGGGCCATCCCCCCCCTTTTCCCTCACCTTAGGGTGCTCTCCTTCCCTTGCTCTCCCCTCCTGAAGTAACGTGCAGGCAGCCGGCAGCGGGCGGGACTTACCTCTTCTCGTTACGGCGCCAGATCTGCGTGCCGCTGCTCAGGTCTGGACCAGACCAGACTTGCGGCACGCAGATCCGGTGTTTTCCGACGACGAGGAGAGGTAAGTCCCGCCCGCTGCCGGCTGCCCGCACGTTACTTCAGGAGGGGAGAGCGAGGGAAGGAGAGCACCCTAAGGTGCCTGCTCACAGCTCTCCTTCCACTGCGCTGCTCCCCTCCTGCTGGGGGACACCTGACTACCTATTCTGGGGACATATACCTCCTGACTACATATACTGGGACATATACCCCCTGACTACATATACTTTGCACATATACCCCCCTGACTACATATACTGGGCACATATACCCCCTGGCTACATATACTGGGCACATATACCCCCCTGACTACATATACTGGGCACATATACCCCCCTGAGTACATATACTGGGCACATATACCCCCTGGCTACATATACTTTGCACATATACCTCTAGCTACATATATACTGGGCACATATACCCCCTGACTACATATACTGGGCACATATACCCCTGACTACATATACTGGGCACATATACCCCCTGACCCACATATACTGGGCACATATACCCCTGGCTACATATACTGGGGACATATACCCCTGACTACATATACTGGGCACATATACCCCTAGCTACATATACTGGGCACATATACCCACTGACTACATATACTGGGCACATATACCCCCTGACTATATATACTGGGCGCATATACCCCTGGTTACATATACTGGGCACATATACCCCTGGCTACATATACTGGGCACATACACCCCCTGACTATGTATACTGGGCACCAGGGCACATATACCCATAACTACATATACTGGGCACATATACCCCTGACTACATATACTGGGCACATATACCTCTGACTACATATATACTGGGCACATAAACCCCCTCACTATATATACTGGGCACATATACACCTGCCTACATATACCCCTGCCTACATATACTGGGACATCTACCCCTGACTACATATACTGGCACATACAGTGGTGTGAAAAACTATTTGCCCCCTTCCTGATTTCTTATTCTTTTGCATGTTTGTCACACTTAAATGTTTCTTCTCATCAAAAACCATTAACTATTAGTCAAAGATAACATAATTGAACACAAAATGCAGTTTTAAATGATGGTTTTTATTATTTATTGAGGGAGAAAAACTCAAAACCTACATGGCCCTGTGTGAAAAAGTGATTGCCCCCCCCTTGTTAAAAAATAACTTAACTGTGGTTTATCACACCTGAGTTCAATTTCTGTAGTCAACCCCAGGCCTGATTACTGCCACATCTGTTTCAATCAAGAAATCACTTAAATTCGAGCTATCTGACACAGAGAAGTAGACCAAAAGCACCTCAAAAGCTAGACATCATGCCAAGATCCAAAGAAATTCAGGAACAAATGAGAACAAAAGTACTGTAATTGAGATCTATCAGTCTGGTAAAGGTTATAAAGCCATTTCTAAAGCTTTGGGATTCCAGCGAACCACAGTGAGAGCCATTAACCACAAATGGCAAAAACATGGAACAGTGATGAACCTTCCCAGGAGTGGCCGGCCGACCAAAATTACCCCAAGAGTGCAAAGAAAACTCGTCTGAGAGGCCACAAAAGACCCCAGGACAACATCTAAAGAACTGCAGGCCTCACTTGCCTCAATTAAGGTCATTGTTCACGACTCCACCATAAGAAAGAGACTGGGCAAAAACGGCCTGCATGGCAGATATCCAAGGCACAAACCACTTTTAAGCAAAAAAAACCATTAAGGCTCGTCTCAATTTTGCTAAAAAAAACATCTCAATGATTGCCAAGACTTGTGGGAAAATAACTTGTGGACCGCCGAGACAAAAGTTGAACTTTTTGGAAGGAGCGTGTCCTGTTAAATTTGTCGTAGAAGTAACACAGCATTTCAGCAAAAGAACATCATACCAACAATAAAATATGGTGGTGGTAGTGTGATGGTCTGGGGTTGTTTTGCTGCTTCAGGACCTGGAAGGCTTGCTGTGATAGATGGAACCATGAATTCTACTGTCTACCGAAAAATCCTGAAGGAGAATGTCCGGCCATCTGTTCGTCAACTCAAGCTGAAGTGATCTTTGGTGCTGCAGCAGGACAATGACCCAAAACACACCAGGAAATACACCTCTGATTGGCTGGAGAAAAACAAAATGAAGACTTTGGAGTGGCCTAGTCAAAGACCTGACCTGAATCTTATTGAGATGTTGTGGCATGACCTTAAAAAGGCAGTTCATGCTAGAAAACCCTAAAATAAAGCTGAATTACAACAATTCTGCAAAGATGAGTGGGCCAAAATTCCTCCAGAGCGCTGTAAAGGCTTGTTGCAAGTTATCGCAAACGCTTGATTGCAGTTATTGCTGCTAAGGGTGGCCCAACCAGTCATTAGGTTCAGGGGGCAATTTCTTTTTTACACAGGGCCATGTAGGTTTTGAGTTTTTTTTCTCACTAAATAATAAAAACCATCATTTAAAACTGCATTTTGCGTTCAATTATGTTATCTTTAACTAATGGTTAACGGTTTTTGATGAGCAGAAACATTTAAGTGTGACAAACATGCAAAAGAATAAGAAATCAGGAAGGGGGCAAATAGTTTTTCACACCACTGTATATACCCCTGGCTACATATACTGGGCACATATACCCCTGGCCACATATACTGGGACATATACCCCTGGCTACATATACTGGGACATATACCCCTGGCTACATATACTGGGCACATATACCCCTGACTACATATACTGGGCACATATACCCCTGGCTACATATACTGGGCACATATACCCCTGGCTACATATACTGGGCACGTATACCCCTGGCTACATATACTGGGCACATATACCCCTGGCTACACATACTGGGGATATATACCCCTGGCTACATATACTAGGCACATATACCCCTGACTACATATACTGGGCACATATACCCCTGGCTACATATACTAGGCACATATACCTCTGGCTACATATACTGGGGACTACGATACTCATGGCTACTTATACTGGGGACACGTATAGACCTGGCTACCTATGCTGGGGGTACCTATTTTGGGGTAACTGCTGTCAGATTATCTGCATTTTTGTGTAACCGCTGTTATGTATTTTGGGGAACTGCTGCCAGATTATGTGTATGTTAGGGGAACGGCTGCTGCCAGATTACGTGTATTTTGGGGAACAGCTGCCAGATTATGTGTATGTTAGGGGAACGGCTGCTGCCAGATTACGTGTATTTTGGGGAACTGCTGCCAGATTGTGTGTATGTTAGGGGAATGGCTGCTGCCAGGTTACGTGTATTTTGGGGAACTGCTGCCAGATTGTGTATGTTTGGGGGACCACTGCTGCCAGATTATATGTATTTTGGGTGTTACGTGTATTTTGGGTGTTCCGCTGCCAGGTTTCGCGTATTTTGGGGAACTGCTCCCAAATTATGTGTATGTTGGGGGAACTGCTGCTGCCACATTGTCTATTTTTGGGGAACCACTTCCATATTATCTGTATTTTGGAGGAACTTCTACCAGATTATGTGTCTTTTTGGTGAAATGCTGTCAGATTACATCTATTTTGGGGGGATACACTACGGCAGAGCTCAAACTTCCCCGGCAGACCTTTTACATCACTGCTAAGGTCATGTATATTTGGCCCCACCCATGACCACGCCCACATTATGCTTGTCCACGCCCATTTTTGGCGCGCCGGGGTACACGCGGCGCAGGGGTTTTCCAGGTGAGTCCACTCACCTCTTTTCCCAGGACTAGACCCCTGAATGTATTGATTAATTTTTCCCCCCTTTTGCTTAAGTTCATCTGTAAAAGGAAGGGAGCAAATGTTCAAGTGTAACATGCAGTATATAGTATAAAGCCATTCAAATGTATTGCTACTTATATATACGACACAACATTCCTGTAAACCATCAACCGTAATTTCTAGAGCAAAACCTCAATCACTAAATGCATCCCCATAAAAAAACACTTTATTGCAAATAATGGCCTGACGTGCCACATACTGTATATCACTCACTATTTAACCCTCCTGGCGGTCAATTAAATCCACCAGGGGGCAGCGCAGCACATTTTTTTTTTTTTTGTAAATAATGTAGCTAGCCTAGGGCTAGCTACATGACAGCCGCTGTGCAGCGGCATCCCCCCACCCTCTTCGATCGCCTCCGGCGATCAATCCCGTCTGAAAATCCCGTTCTGGCGGGATTTACATTAAAGCTTCCCCAGTCGCCATGACGATGGGCGGGATGAAGTCACCAACGTCATCGACGTTGTGACGTCAAAGGGAGTCCTGATCCACCGCTCAGCGCTGCCTGGCACTGATTGGCCAGGCAGCGCATGGGGTCTGGGGGGGCGCGGTGGGTAGCGGAGAATCGGCACGGAGTGGTGGCGATCGGGCAAAGTGCTAGCTGCGTGTACAAAAAAAATATGCAAATTGGCCCAGCAGGGCCTGAGAAATCCTCCTGCGCGGCATAGCCCGAGCTCAGCTCGGGCTTACCGCCAGGAAGGTTAATGACTGCAATCAGATGCCAGCACAAAAGCAAAACTTCTGCATGGAGATGTCAGACAACTGCTAAGAAAGTGATTCAGCATAGCAACTTATCCGGCAAAAGCTATGACATCACACACTGCCTCTAATCCTTGCCAGAGCATGTGCCGCAATCACCACCAGCCCTGCAGCACAGCATAGCGAGCACCTTGCCATGGTGAGATGTCTGCGGGAGGAAGGTAGAGGGACACGATGCCCAGCAGTTACTAACTGGTATTACTAACATTGAACATTGGACATCCATGTGCAATTAATGTTACAATCCGCAAGGGCTATTTGCATCCAGGTTCTAGTTATAATGGGGACTGCACTCTGGCAAAATTAACCAGTCCCAGTGTCAGACTGAGAGGTGGAAAAACTGAGGAAATCCACCTGCTGGCCAAGCAGCAGTAGCCCTGTGTTATCACTCCCAATAGATACCTTCACTGTGAGCACCAACACCTGATTACTGCTGCTTGGCCAGCAGGTCGATTTCCTCAGCTTTTCCAGCTCCCAGTCCGACACTGCCCCCCCCAGCCTGCCACCACCTCACAGCCCCTCCTTCCCCCGACAGACCTGACTGCCCTCAAGGCGATATTACAGGCCTCTTCTTTGCTACCAAATTCTGTCTCCCCTGCCCCCTGGCAAGCTGCTGCCCCTCCCCAGGTCTCCACCTAACTTTATTGTCTCCATGGGGCCCCTGCAGAGTTTTCAATAGTGTAGCAACTGACCTGTCCCGACTGGTGCCCTCATCATTAGTCTGTGGCTCCAGGTGTTCCTGCCTTCATCCTTCTAGGAGCTTCTTGTATCTGTGGCCCAGCCCCAGAGCATGTTATTACGTAATATGTCACTGGGACACTGAGAAGATGCGACCAGCCGTAATAAAGACAGGAACTCATGGAGCAATGAGGAGCATGCCATTCAGCTACACTGCCAAAAGCTTTGCAGAGACCACAATAAAGTTTGGGGGGCCCGGAAGCTGGCTTCGGGCCATTGGGAATTTGCCTAGGTTGCTCCTATGGTAGAGCTACCCTTGTTTGTGTTGTCTGTAGGCGGTCTCATGGGTGTCCCATGGCAATTTCTCCATGGGAAGATGGACACCACACTAACGTTGGGGTAGCAATGACCATATGATGTCCCTTTCCCGACAGAGTAACACTGGTGTGGCCTAATGTGGCCTAAGTCTTTAGTCAGGCTTTAGTATGACTTTTTTGAGACTTTCCCTTGCCGAAGTTGGGTTAAGCTGGGCTTAAAATTCTCCTGGAGAAGCTTTTCTTTCCATGTTGGGTGATTGCTCGGTGTAAGTGTTTGAAAGAGACCGTATACACATCCCGCTACGTACACCCAATATACCTTTCACGCTGAAGCCTGTATAGGAGTTTGGGTCAGCAAGTTAAATAAAGAATCCGCAAGACTTTTATTTCCCAGTGACTTCTGGGCACCCCGGGGAATAGAACAACACTTGCAGCTCGGTGGATCCCATCTCGTAAAAGATACACAGCAAGGTCAAAAATGGATGAGGTGATAGAATAAAAGCCTGTAAAGTGCTTTGATGGCAAAAGGTTACACAAGCATGAACAGCAAACCCGCACTTTGCAACGGTGGCAGACGCGCCTTTGATGTGTGATTTAATAGCCGGGCCTGACTCACTCCGGGCTCTTGAGAAATGCTTGCTTTTTTACGATTATTATTATTTTTGGTGGTGTTTGCTGGTTGCCACAATGTAGCTACAGATCTGGAGAGCACTTAGATGTTCAGGACGGAATGATCTTACCCGGGTTCTGTGATAGAAAGTTAATCAGAAGAGTCATTTAGGAATGATTTCAGGCAATAGCTCACACCCGCTATCTTGTGAAATGGGCTTCTTGTTGCTTCATACAGGAAAACTGCAGGTCAGTCATAAACGTAAGGGGGCTTAGGACATGAATATGTTGCCAAATGAACTCCATGCGATGATGCAATTATGATAGTGCTATATTACTGATTTTTCTCCCTGTACAGAGGAGTTTCCTCTATTGATACATACACATATTTCTGGGGTATAAGCAGTATATACACACAGGGTGTACACCATGTTAACGGCGGCCGCGGGCCCCCCATCAAGGCCCTGTGGCCCCCCTACCCCCGCTTATCCTATTAAACTCAGAATTGCAATGCACAATCGTCTTCCAAGAACCCCCTTAGCTTTTATCTACACCTCCATGCCTCTTGACCAGGCCCCCTTGGACCCCTCCTGCAATCCTGAGGGTCACAAGGGTTATCGTTAAGCCCCTGTATACACATACAATAAACATTGCTTGGGTGAAGCCCACTAGTCTAACAGCTCCCTCATTCTGCTCCTTTCGTGTCGCCCGTTGCAAACCTTCATATGAATTTGTAAATTATATTTAGTTGGCAATTATCTGAAAATGCACCAGAGGGTGACTTCCATATCCTATTAAATTGTGGCTAAATAGTGTAATGGTTAAGGGCTCTGTCTCTGACACTAATGCTGGGCAATACCCAGAGCGTTTGCTCCTTATCAATCCAGCCGCTGATGGCTCGATTGATAATATCCGACAGGTCCAATGACCCACCAGATAGATTCCCCGCGGGCGGGCAATAGTGGGGAATCGAGCGGAAGATAAGGAGCACCCGCAGGGACGGGCGGGGATCGATACAGGCGCCGGCGGGGATGAGCGGGGATGCGCCAGGATCGAGCCAGCGGCTCAATCCGGTGCATAATCTTATCCGTGTATGCCCAGCATTAGGATGCTCATTAAGATTTTCCAGAAATGAAATTTTCCGCATTTCTGATCAGAAATCTGCATTTCCGATCAGAACTGGGAAATAAGATTTCTGCGGAAATACGGCATTACTGCAACTCGGGAATCTTAGCCCAATCATAGAACTCTGAAGCATTATACCAATCCGAGAATGCAGAGTCAACTCAGAAGTATTTGGCCAATTAGACAAAGCAAAAAATTACCCCCCCAAAAAAATCCTTGGAAATGCCATCTTGACTTGAGCAGGGATGGTCATAGTCAGACAACTTCGCTACGCTGGAACTACGCGTAGTATTACGCAATTACGCTTTGCCAAACTACGGCTTCGAAATCAAATATTCGTTTTGTATGCATTTTGTAGACTACGCGTTAAAATACGCAATTACGCGTAGCACGAAGCGTAGTGTATGCGGATGCTTACGCCCGTATGCAGAAAATTTTACGCATTAATTCCTCTTGAATTGCTTAAACCGGGAACTCTTCTATGCGTACACTCCCCTTTCCAATTGTAATGATCTGCTCTGCTGTCAGGCAGACAACTTTTCTGACCATTTTTTAGGTCTGAATGCTGCAGGTCTCTGGAAAAGAGACCTGTCTTCACTCTGGGAGTTGCAGAGCTGCTGTTCTGGTGAGGAATTTGCATCCACTTGTCATGCAAATTGCTTAGCTGCTTCCTTTGATGGCTTGCAGTATAAAAACCATTTCCTCCCAGAATCCCTGGCTGGTCATGATGGTTTGTTCCAGCTAACTTGCCTGGAGTCTCAGCCCTCTGCTCATTGTTGGCTATTATTGCTAGCTTAGAGTAGATACCCTTTGGGAGTGCTCCTTGCATTCCTGTTTAGTGCAGTCAGGATTGTATATATTTGTACTGCCTATTCTGTCGTGTCTTGTTCTTGCGATTGCGCTGTCGCCAGTGGTTGGCGATAGCGAATCGTTCTGTCTGTTTGGATCGCACTCGTTCTTGCAGAAGAGCAGTGACCCTTTCAGTTCTGTTCCTGTGTACGGATCGCACTCGCTCTTGCAGAAGAGTTGTGGATCCTATCTGTCCTATTCCTGTGTACGAATCACACTCGCTCTTGCGGAAGAGCAGTGGATTCTTTCCGTCCTTTTCCTGTGTATGGATCGCACTTGCTCTTGCGGAAGAGCAGTGGATCCAATCTGACTTGTTCCTGTATACTGGTAGGTGATCAGAGGCGCCAGCAGAATAAAATTAATATAAAATTGTTAAGAATTGCCGGGAGGGAAAGTGGTGGACTTCCCCTCAATAATTAGACACCAAGGTCTGTCATCGAATCAAACGAATACATTTATTCAATAGTACCCCAAACTTGACTTGTTCCTGTTGTCTGTTTGTCTGGAGCAAACGCTTGCTGTTGCCTGAGGTAAGGCAGCTGATTAGCAAGCGTTTCTGTTGTTTGTTTGTTTGTGTTTCTAGGTTCATTTGATAGTTAGGGTTGGAGTGTTTTGTCTCTGTTGCGCTTCTTGTGCGGAGACCGCACCATTAACGTGTTTTGTCGCTGTTGCGCTTTTCGTGCGGCGACCACGTTTAGATATCGCATTTGTTATTTTCTTTGGTGTTTTGACCATTATTGGTTATTGTGTCTTTCTTACTACGTCTATGTTCGGTCTTTACTCAGTCTTGTGTCGCTGTTAGCAATCGCCATTCGTGCAATTGCTTTCCCACTTGGTTTTCGCTGTTGTGTGTTCACTGTCGCCAGGTGGCGACTAGATTGGTGGACATACATACATTCTATCTCTGTGCTCATTCAGTCTTGTGTCGCTGTTAGCAGTCGCCATTTCTTGCGATTACTTTCCCACTTGATCTTCATTGTTGTGTGTTCACCGTCGCCGGGTGGCTACTGGATTGGTGGACATACATACATTCTGTCTCTGTGCTCACTCTCTTTCACTAGGGGCTATCTTGCACTGTATTGCTTCCCCTCGTACAATTCCTGGCTGGCATCTGTGGCAGTGCAGAGCTATTGTTCTTCTGCACTCCACAGCTCCATCTGCCGGTAGGAATTCTCCCTCTACAGGTGCATTGCACCACAGCTGAGTTCTGTTGTTCAGACGTTTGTGGAGGATTTCCGTAGTGTCGGCGCACATCTTGTGCACTGACCCCGGGGATATCGTTACACCAATGCGTAAATTTGTAAGCATACAATCGCACGCAGAAAATTAGATGCGAGTAATGCATTCGTAGTTCACTATGCAAAACACTTGTTAACTACGCATAGTGGGCATAAGCTACGCATATCGGTTCTTCGCTACGCGTAAATTCGTAAGAGTAGTTTTGAAGCTTCACCTACGAACTACGATGCGAATTACGATGTGCACATTCACACTGGTGTAGTTTCTGTTCACCCCTGGTCTTGAGGCGGGAAGTAATTTTTTCCCTTTTGGGGCTAATTGGACCATGCACTGTAAGGTTTTTTTGTGTTTTTTTTTTTTTTTGCCTTCTCTGGAACAACAGGGATATGTGAGGGTGCAGGCTAGAGTTGTACCTTTTTAATTGCTTGAACTCAATGAACATATGTATTTTTTCAACCCAAATAACTATGTAACAAAGTAACGCTCCCATCCCAACTGGCCACCTTGACTGAGAATGATCTAGTATGTTTAAAGAACTTTATAAAGGAAATCAACCAAATAAAAGATATCATTTGTAAATATTTTTGTTATGGGATCAATCCAAGACTTTTCATGGAATTAAACTGTAATGATTCCATTATGGATGGACCAGGTAACACATGGCATCACTTGATAACCCATTCATAGCAACGCTCATCATGCAAAATGTGCTCTTCCTCTTTGGGAGATGATTGTGTAAGCAACGTCTAAACTGTGTACCAGCCAGAGAATTATTGTTTTGTTGTGATTACTCATACAGATTTTTTTATTTTTTTAAAACATGGTCTTCTTTGTAATCTTTAAGATTGACCCAATGTACTACATAGCTGAGCAAGAATGTACTGAAGGCTTTTAAAGCACTTGAATTCTTTCTGAAGGACAATTGACTTTCACAAAGCAGGTTCTAAAATAAACTTCAAAGAAAACACTGACAGCAAAGGAACCAAAGACAAAGAGCACTCTAATGGCTCTTGTGGGCTCAACAAGTGCGCTTCAGACGCTGTCTTTTTGCAGCACTAACTTTTTTTTGTTTGCCATGGAAAGAACTTATTAATAAAATAATTTGAATCAATATTTCATTCTGGGTATTTTCAGCACCAGCTGAGTGATTGCGATCGGAGAGAGAATTAGTGACAGTTTACCTTGGCAGCTTGACCAACCTTTTATGTTCTCAATCTGAGATGAACCAGCCAATTATTGGTGAGGTGACTTATCATCTAATGTGGAATGTCTACTCTCCGGTTTTGGTTACGTTGCCTCCTGTCACCCAGCAGAGGTCTTATAGTCTCTCATGTGGGATGAGGTCACAAGAAAGCCCTGTGATGCAACAATTGTTAATCAATAAGGTATGCATGCCCATGGAGCATCTGTCACACAACACAAAAGCTGAATTATCACAAATACCTTCTGCTTCAAGAAGGCAAAATTACATTTAGAATAGGGATGGTCAGAAATTTTCGCCGGAAAAATGAAATTGGCTTTCCCATCAGAAAATCGGTAAACGGAATCGGAAATCCTGTTTATCGCAACTCAGTCATTTTAGGCCAAGCATTCAACTCGGAAGCATTCAACTAATCAGAGAATGCTGGATCTTAAAAAATGGAAATTGGATTGCCATGGTAATTATAGGCCAATCAAAAGACTTGGATACTACCGAGCCTTTTGATTGGCCAAAAATGTTTGAGTTTTAGCAATGTTATATCGATGATTACATGCATGAAAGCAATTTATTTTTCCCATTATTCTGTTACATAACAACATCAAGAACAACTTTATTATGTGAAATTCATTACTAGCCAACCTCTTGAGTAGTGTTGGGCGAACAGTGTTCGCCACTGTTCGGGTTCTGCAGAACATCACCCTGTTCGGGTGATGTTCGAGTTCGGCCGAACACCTGACGGTGCTCGGCCAAACCGTTCGGCCACATGGCCGAACTAAGAGCGCATGGCCGAACGTTCCCCGAACGTTCGGCTAGCGCTGTGATTGGCCGAACGGGTCACGTGGTTCGGGCCCGAACGCGCTCTGATTGGCCGAACGGTCACGTGGTTCGGGTAAATAAATACCCGAACCACGTCATATCTCCGCCATTTGTCTGTGGGTTTAGCTTTGGGTAGGCAGGCAGGGTAGTTCGCTCTCCAGCCACGCTAGCCAGGGTCCCCCCCAGTCATTGTGTGTCGCTGCTGGGAACAGTAGTACACCGCTCGCTCAGCCACACTATATATAGCATTGTTTACTGCCACTGTGTACCTCGCTCAGCCACGCTATATATATAGCATTGTGTTTTCTGACACTCTGTGTACACGGCTTAGCCTGACTAATATAGCATTGTGTGTACTGCCACTGTGCACCTCGCTCAGCCACGCTATATATAGCATTGTGTTTTCTGACACTCTGTGTACACGGCTTAGCCTGACTAATATAGCATTGTGTGTACTGCCACTGTGCACCTCGCTCAGCCACGCTATATATAGCATTGTGTTTTCTGACACTCTGTGTACACGGCTTAGCCTGGCTATATAGCATTGTGTGTACTGCCACTGTGCACCTCGCTCAGCCACGCTATATATAGCATTGTGTTTTCTGACACTCTGTGTACACGGCTTAGCCTGACTACATAGCATTGTGTGTACTGCCACTGTGTACCTCGCTCAGCCACGCTATATATAGCATTGTGTTTACTGCCACTCTGTGTACACGGCTCAGCCAGACTATATAGCATTGTGTGTACTGCCACTCTGTGTACACGGCTCAGCCAGACTATATAGCATTGTGTGTACTGTCACTCTGTGTACACCGCTCAGCCAGACTATATAGCATTGCGTACTCTGCCAGTCAGTGTGTATATTGCTGGGATCAGTAATACTCCACTCACCGCCAACCACTATATGAGCTCACCATGAGTTCCTCAGAGACCTCCGCTGTGAGCAGCACTCCCAACAACAGCAACAGCCAACGCCCCACGCAAGCTATAACATCCACTACAGCAGCCAGTGGTCAGCAGCAGCCCTCTCCGGAGGAGAATGTTGTGTCCATCGGTCCGTCGCCAGAACGATTAATGAGGGCTGCCATTGAGGAGATGATGGGGCCTGATGTGGAGGAGGAGGTCGGGCTCAGGCCAGCATCCCAAGTTAATGTTGAGGACGATGAGGGGTCTGTGTCTGGGGATGTTGGGGTGGCAGAGGTGGTGGGTGGGTCAGACTCAGGAGAAGAGTTGTATGATGAGGATGATGATCGGGACCATCTGTATGTGCCTCAGAGTCCGACCCCGGAAAACATGTTGTATCGTGTGTTTAGGTACTAAAATCTGCGTTCCCACTTCCCAGTACTGCCTGCAGTGCCCGGGTCCACGGATCCATATAATTTTTTGGGCAGCACTATCAAACTGTGGTACTATGAGTGAGTTGCCATGGTCCTTCTGTGCTGCCTGTCACACTCACCGTCTGTCTGCAGATGGATTGTTCAACACAGCTACGCCATCTGACATGTAGTCCTGGACCTTGACCATCTTCTCTAGGCGATTGGTGTTGGAGGACGTGGAACTGCCCGATTGCTGTTCTGTGGGCTGCTGCATGGGTGTCAGAAAATGTTCCCACTCCAAGGACACTGCCAATACCATTCCCTTTTGGGCACTAGCAGCAGCTTGTGTTCTTTGCTGCCCTCCTGGTCCTCCTGGGTTTGCTGAAGTCAGTCTGTCGGCGTACAACTGGCTAGAGAAGGAGGAGGATGTCAATCTCCTCTCTAAAGTCTCCATCCTCAAGGGCCTGCTGGAATTGTTCCATTTTTGACCTGTCTGACACTTTCTTCAATCAGTTTTTTAACATTGTGTTTGTATAAACTGGGTATAAACCCAGTAATTGGTGTTGTCCAGATTCCAGAATAATGAATAATAATGAATAGTGAATAATGCGCGGGCCACGTTCAATGCAGTCTAGCATGAATTGAGCCATGTGTGCCAGAGAGTCCTGCCAGACTCCTCTATCTTCATGTTCTTGTAAGCGTTGTGATTGTTGTGATGCACCATATTCGTCACCAGCATCACTTTCTTCCTCTTCTGCTGTCCTTTCCCGCTAAATTGTGGAAGTCCAACGTGCACCGCTCTGTCCCTCGGCAGTGGGGGCATCCAATTCCTGCTCCAACTCCAGCTGTTCCTTGTCCTGTTCTTTGTCATAGCTGGGACCAGCGTTTCCTGAGGCAGGTTGCCTGATGTTGGTATCATCACGCTGATCGTTTTCATCTTCAGAATCCCCCACTTGCATCATGCCAGCGGTTTCCATCTTCAACATTGATTTCTTCAGTAAACACAGCAGTGGTATTGTAATGCTGACTGTAGAGTTGTCACTGCTCAGTCACGCAACGTGGATTGCTCAAAATTTTGGAGGACTTGGCAGAGATCCAACATGGTGGCCCAATCAGATCCACAGAAGCTTGGTAGCTACTAGCTGCTGGAATGCGCCTCGGCACTGCGCAAAAGCGTGCTAGCATGTGCAGCGTAGAATTCCAGCGCGTAGGCAGGGACATCACCCAGCGAGCGATGGTGCGCTGGATTGAAGCGCTCCTGCATCTCTTGGTGAGTCCTTCAGAAGCGGTACTGGACTTTTAACAATGTTTTTTTTTTTTTCCTTCAACAGAAGATCTGCCACGTTGGAGTGAGGAGGACGCCGCCGACCCCGACACCAAGCTGAACCCCGGCGAACTCCAAGCAGAGGATCTTCATGAACCCTCAAGGCTTTGAGCAAGCTGAGGAGGATCAGCAGTCCCGACGAGACCTCTCCTCATATGCGACTGAGTGCAGTGGAGCTCCCCAGAACAACCTCTCAGTTGTCACTTTGTCACTGGTCACTTTGTCACTTTGTCACTTTGTCATTTTGTTACTTTGTCAGTTGTCACTTTGTCACTGGTCACTTTGTCACTTGTCACTTTGTCATTTTGTCACTTGTCACTTTGTCACTTGTCACTTGTCACTTTGTCACTTGTCACTTTGTCATTTTGTCACTTGTCACTTTGTCATTTTGTCACTTGTCACTTCTCACTTTGTCACTTGTCACTTTGTCATTTTGTCACTTTGTCACTTTGTCACTAGTCACTTTGTCACTTGGTCACTTGTCCAGATGATCTCGGTACACCTCCTGAGATTCAAATTCCTGCACACATTGCTCTGGGATTTGGGTGTGATGAATGATGCATCTAACTGGCCACCGGAGGCAATTAAGGCCTTCAAAACATTGAAAGCAGCTTTCTGTTCCGCCCCCATTTTGCGTCATGTTGAGTTGTTGACGTCATGTTCATCCTCGGCCTCGCCTTGCATTTCAGTGCGAGGTGCATTTTCCACAGAAAAAGGTTGTGAATCCAGGCACAACATTTGTGGCTGTTCCATTGACCTTTCACAGGTAGAAGATTGTGGGGGTGGGAATAGCTCCTCCGAATAGCCCATTGTGTCCTGAAAACTACTCATTGCATTGCTTTGCGCACACATTTTTTTGTCCTCATGCAAGGCCTGAGTTGCACCTGAAAGCGTGGCCTTCTCCTCCTGCGCCTCCTCCTGTTCCATCACGTCTGCTGCTGCTGGGTTAGCGTTGACGCCCGGTCCCTGTTTATTGAACCTCTTATCTTTATTACATTTATGACTGCATGGCGGTAAAAAGCATGCTATCCGCACGCTTCTTGTCCTCATGCAAGGCCTGGGTTGTTGTGTCTCAAAAAGCATGGCCTTCTCCTCCTGCGCCTGCTCCTGTTCCATCACGTGTGCTGCTGCTGCTGGGTTACCGTTACCGGTCCCTTTTCCTGGAACCTCTTCTCTGTATTACATTTATGACTGCATGGCGACAAAAAGCATGTTACCTGTGCAAAGAAACATGACATTTTCCACATTTAAAAGACAGTTTTTCCTTTGAAACTTTACAATCAATTTTCTCAAAAACTATAAGCTCTTTTTCAAATATTTTTTTTCCTCTTGTACCCACTCCCAAGGTGCACATACCCTGCTTATTTGGGGTATGTAGCATGTAAGGAAGCTTTACAAAGCACGAAAGTTCGGGTCCCCATTGACTTCCATTATGTTCGAAGTTCGGGTCGAACACCCGAACATCGCGGCCATGTTCGGCCTGTTCGGCCCGAACCCGAACATCTAGATGTTCGCCCAACACTACTCTTGAGGACCGTAGGCTTACACCCACTAGTGACCAGGCTACTTTTTACAATTTAGGCCACTGTAGCTTTAAGGGCTCACTGCAGGGCCGTACAACTCAGCACACAAGTGATTCCTCCACCTTTTCTGCCCACCAACAGAAATTTGCCCACCAATAGAGATTTCTGTTGGTGGGCTCTGATTGGGGCTGCAGTGTTTTTTTATTATTATTTATTTGTTTATTTTTTGAATACATTTACCTCTTTGTTTTATTCTTTTTTTTATCCACCTTCCCCTAGGTAGCCAATGACAGTGATCGCTCCTCTGCCTCCCAGGGGGACAGCTGTGTCATACGGCTGCCCCCAGTACAGCGCTGCACAATGTAAATAGCCGGCAGTTTTGCCGTCTAACAGTCTCCTAGCGGCAATTGCCACCGGGAGACGGATGATGGAGTGGAGCTCCATCATTCAAGCGGAGATGCCCCTGGACTTGACGCCAATTGGCATTAGGCGGTCCTGGGGCTGCCGCCGCATTTACGCCAATTGGCATGGCACGGTCATTCGTAGGTTAATCAGGCATATTAACTTTTACCTGTGTAAATAGTTAATACAATTCCAGAACTCCTCCATAGCATGGATTTGCTTAGATGGTGAAGCACCATGCTGTCTGGCTCAATCATTATCCACATACCAGCTTGCATGAGGGAAAAGGGATTAAAGAGGCTTGGGGAAGAGCAGTGGGGCTTATTGAGCAATTTATGAATTTTTTTTTTTTTACAAAAGGATTTTATAAAATACAATAAAAGAAAAACACTGAAGTAAGAAGGAGTGTGTAGTGGGCAGCTTGGTGGTGTAGTGGTCAGCGTACTTGCCTTGCAACGCTAGGTCCCCAGTTCAAATCCCATCCAGGTCAACATCTGCAAGGAGTTTGTATGTTCACCCCGTGTCTGCATGGGTTTCCTCTGGGCACTCTGGTTTCCTCCCACATTCCAAAAACATACAGATAAGTTAATTGGGGTCCCCGTAAAATTGGCCCTTGACTATTATACCTACACGACATATGACTATGGTCAGAGCAGGGACAAGGTCCTCCAGCACCCAAGGCTGAGACACCAAAGTGCGCCCCTCCCACCCCAGCCGTCACACACTGATTGCTATTACACTAAGAGGGCCACAGGGCCCACAACCTCCCCAACACCTTAATATTTAGTTATCTGGCTTGCAGTCACTGCTATGTATCCCCTTTTCTTATTTCTTTCTGCTTCAAACACAATTAGGAATGACAGCTGAATGAATTGTGCGCCCCCCCCCTACACTGCGCCCTGAGGCTGGAGCCTCTCCAACCTATGCCTCGTCCCGGCCCTGACTATGGTAGAGATTAGATTGTGAGCTCCTCTGAGGGACTGTTAGTGGCAATACAATATATTCTGTACAGTGCTGCATAATATGTCTGTGCTATATACCGTAAATACTTCATATAAATAAATAGTGTTGAAGACAGCTCCATGTCCAGCATTTTGTTAAACCATCCCTCAGCCTCTCATTTTTAAAATGACTGACCATAGCACTTAAAATCCACTTTTGAAACTAGAGGTAATTTATTTAGCATGCCAGGCGAGGTTCACCTTGCACAGACATTAGAAGAACTACATTTAAAATGTTTGTGCCTTTCCGGGGGATGAAAGGATTGTGGGTAGCAAGTATTTTACCTCCTGGTCTTGGAATGGCATCAGACCCAAAAAGAGATAACTCAAGACACAAGACAAACAAGGAGAGATGAGGTTGAAGGTGCGTACACACGCACTACGGCCGCCAACGACGGGTCCGTCAGACCTTACCGCTGGGCGGACTTTCAGGCGACAGGAGCGCGTGTGTACGCACTGTCGGTGGACTGATAAGGCTGTTTCTGAGCGATCCGGTGGTATTGGTGGTCCAGGGGTCATCGGGGAAGCATCAGGAAGAAGTTAATGTTTAGGGGAGGTTATTTGATTTGTAGGAAGCAGGTAACATGGGGAAAGGAGTTAAGGTTGAGGGAAAATGATTAAAGGCATCAGGAAGGAGTTGGAGGTGTTTGGAGGTTATGTAAGGCATCAGGAATGGGCTACTGTTGCGAGAAAGGTTAGGCAAGGCATCAGACAGGCAATGCTGGTGGTTGGGGATTATGTGGGGCATAAGAAAGGAGTTAATATTGGGGGAAGTTTATTTTAGGCATCAGAAAGGAGTGGATGTTGGTTTGAGACTAAGTCGGGCATAAGAGAGGAGTTACTGTTGGAATTAAGGTTAGATGAGGTAGCAGGAAGAAGCTGATGGTGATTGGAGGTTAGGTAAGGCATCAGAAAGGGGTTACAGTTTGGGGAAGGCTAGGCGAGATATTAGGAAGGAATTGATTGTGACTGGATGCTAAGTGAAGCATCAGGAAGGGGTCAGAGTTGTAGGAAAGGCTAGGTGAGGCATCAGGAAAGAACGGATGGTGAGTGGAGATTAGGTGAGGCATCATGAAAGGTTTACAGTTGGGGGAAAGGCTAGGTGAGACATCAGGAACGAATTGATGGTGTCTGTCTGGAGGTTAAGTGAAGCATCAAGAAGGGATTACTGTAGGGGTAGGTAAGGATGAAGCATTAATAAGGAGTTACTTTTTGAAGGGAGGTTTCTTGATCAATCAAGAAGAGGTTTAATTTAGGATAGAACATCAGAACTGTGGACAACCATGGCCAGTCAAGCTATTGTTTCTGCCTGTGTCTATGCTGAGGAGTTTTCTTATCACCTTCTGGGGATAGACAGTGGACACCTAGAACTCCTCTGTGGCCTAAACTTCATTTTTGTATTTTTAATTAATTTGGTAAGTGTCTCCTGACTGGAGGTGTGATGGAACATTTCCACCATATTATTATTATTAGCATTTAATCTTAAATTCATAGATGAGCCTTAAAATCTACTATTAAATATGAATCATTTCGTTATTTTTTGAACCCAAAAAGGTTGAAAATATTCAACATCATCTTAATGTAATTTGAATGCTTTTTACTCGTACACACAATTTACAATTCAGTATTTTACATAGAAGTTACAACAACAAACGCTCCAGGTCTCCAAAGTTTATGGGTCGAATTAATGTCAGCCTTTTGAACAGAATATAGCTGTTAAGTCTTTAAATTTTCATATTCTGGTTGAAGTGCCAGACTGTCTGTTTGCCATACTGTCCTCCTCAACTAGCAGATAATTTCCTTTACTGACCTAATCATCTGCCAAAACTCTGACTGTTTTTTATTCCTTACTTTTGAATGTTTGCCTTAATTACCCACAGAGGGACTCTTAAACTGATTATTTACTGTTTGAGCCTCGTCTATAAGAGAAAGTTATTCCGTACTTTACAGTGAACACTGCTCTGTTTTTTTCCCTGTCCTTTATAATTAAGCGTTTGGGAATCAGATCTCAAAGATTGTTTTTATCTCCTGTGCTTTTCAAAATGAACACTGACATGGTCTTTCTTCTTCGAAGCACAACTTGCCAGGGTAAAAATAAATAGTTTGTTTTTTTCTCTAAAATTGACATCTGGAAGTTTTTATCTCGTTGGAAGTGAAACTGTAAAAGCTCAGTAAGAACACAATTATCATAACTCAAGTCAATCCAACTGTTATTAGAAGGGGGTGGCAGAATAATATTTCTCAATAATAGCTTATATGTTTGACAAGTTATATGAAAACTAATAAAAGCTATGGAGATGATTTCTTTCTCTTTTTTTAACTTTATTGGGAAAACCTGAACACACATTTATTCACGGAATTATCTAATCAGCCACTAATACTGTATATTAGCAATGCAATGCAGGAGGTTCAATGATTGGTCATCACATCAAACTCCAGAATGGAATATGTGACCTCATTGATTCTGACCGTGGTATGTTTGCGGGTGTCAAACACATCATTTTGAGCAGGAGATCTGTGGAAAGACACATTTGGTTCACCAGAAAGGTCAGTGAAGCATGGACATAATGCACAATACCCCATCAGGTTCCACTCCTACAGGCCAAGAACAGAAATCTGAGGCTGCGTTGGCCACTAAATTGCCAAAACATGGATGGAGAAAGACTGAAAACATAGCCAGGTCTGATGATTTCTTCTAAGGCCACTCATGCTGGGGTCAGAGCTTGGTCACAACAGCATGAACCCATGGAGCCAACCTGACTTGTGACAGCCACTCAGGCTGGGGGTAAGTTGGAAAGTAGTAGAATGGAAGATTTATAGCTCAGCTCACTATTGTGCAGAAGTTGTGTGACATCATGTCACCATGGTACGGAAACTCAAACAAATGTTTCCAACGTCTTTTTCCAACCATTATGTCATAAAGAACTAGGTTTCATGCACCTGTCAACTATTGGAATATATCTTATTTTTTGGCATATACTGACATATGTAGCCTAGCGTTGCTATGAAATCTACATTTTCAAAATCTTAAAAAAAAATCATGTTTCTGAGTTTTTTGGAACTATTTAGTGAAGTGCAACAATACATGATGATCCTTTTAGAAAGGCACTCTCTGTATCCCAACTAAATATTTGCTCAAGAAAAAGGTACTTTATTTCACACAGGGTCTCAGAGCTTATGGCCTGTTCTTCCTGCTGAAGTTTCTCTTTTTCACGACATAGGGTCTATAGCCAACGATGTGTGCCCTCTATTGAGCTATATTATATCTGTAACCAATTTTGGGTAGCTGATATTTTTTTCCAGACTGTTTGTGGCGAATTTAACAGATGACTGGACAATGAGTTCCTCTGTGTACTCTGTTCAGCTATAGTCCTCTGTCAGTTGACCCGGTACCTGCCTTGTTATCCTGACTTTCTTCTAGTGATTTGGAAGAAACAAAATGAGGGGAAAAACCAAGAGCCAAAATATAGTTTAGTATGCAATGAATGGGGTGCTTAATAATAACCTTTAAATAGAGTGCTACTTTCAAAGGTTGGTTACCTCAAAGGCAACCACTGTGTAGGCCGATGAGGGTACAAACCTGACCTCACTCTGGTTAAGATGTCTACTCTCTGTAGTAGTTGGAAGCAACGGTTAATGCCCATTTAGCAAACGTGGAAAAAATACAATGGAGAAATTGACACAACAGAGGTTCCATCAAGTATAAAATGCACTAAAACTTTTTAGAATAGAGGTAACAGTGGACATAGCTCCAAATTGAGCTTTTTCAAGAAAACAAACTTTATATGGACAACTTTTTTGGGGGGGAGGAGGGGGGGGGGGGGTTGACAGACTCAGAAGCTCCAAGTACCGAAAAAGACACAAAAGGGACAAAACAGGAGCCAATAGTGTAGTATATTACTATACATAGGATGAAAGCAGCGTAAGAAGTAGTTACACGTTTCTGGTTGCAGTACCAATGCAACAACCAATAAGGCTTGCAGTGGAATAATTGCCACGCTCAGGCTCATGGGTCGAGTTCCTGTTCCTAGCAGTGGAGCTAAACTAAAATAACAACCTCTAAAAAGGGATGTCAAACAGTTGTACTGGTGGGTGGAGCTACCCAAAACATTAAAATAGGTTAATAAGAAGAGGTAGTAGTAGTAGACTTACCTCTCCTGTAGATAACATAGCCTATACAGTCCAGTATATCTCCAAAAGATTTGATTGCACAAAAAATAGGGCTTAGGCAACACGTTTTACAGGCATTACCTGATATCTCAGGTCAATCTAAGAATGCCAAGTGTCTGAGGTGATAGAGACTTGGCCCGGCTGCGTGCTCGTGCATGCACAGAGGTTGCCCACCTCGCCAGGTCGGTGGCTGCTACAAAGAGGACTCCGGGAGACCAGCTTGGAGCGCAGCGGCAGCGAGGAACACATAGGGCTTATTTCACAAAAGCGTGATAACTCAGTTATCACACCTAAAAGCTTTTCACGTGCAAACTAGGGTGCTAAGTAGTTAGCATGTGCAAGCTACTTAGCACCCTAGTTAGCACCTGCAAACTACTTAGCACCCTAGTTAGCACCTGCAAACTACTTAGCACCCTATTTAGCACCTGCAAACTACTTAGCACCCTACTTAGCACGTGCAAAACATGTTAGCACATGCAAAGTGACTTTTCACTAGCTCGCTAACATTTGCACGCTTCAGTGAAACAAGCCCATAGCCTTCCAGGGGCTGGAGGATGCCCCATGTAAGTAGATATTTTTTGCTTTAATTGCCTGATATTTCCTTTAAGAAGGTAAATTATACTCATTATTAGAAGTGAAGCTTTCTGTCTTTGAATATACCCTGACCCCTGAATAAAAAGACAATTTGAAGAAACATTAGAACTTCTCCTTGGTCTTCTTCAAGTTTAGCCTCTAACTTTGGTAAGGGATGGACATTACAATATGGACTTCTTTGAGTAGCAGAGAGCAAAGCGACTGGTTCAGTATTCTTCTTCTTATTGGGTATTTATTAGTATTGATGGTTTATATATTTATGTAACACCTTTATCTTCCTTGGAACTGTTCAAAGTAAGAAACAGACTGGATCCATAAAAGTAGAGACACTGGAACCTAATACAGAAGTGGTAAGCTATTCATAGCAATAATTGTACCGTGTTTAACAAGAAATGTCCAACAACTTACAACACACAAATGGGAGAGAACCCTGGCCTGGCGAGATCACATTCTAAAATGATTTCTCGGCAGATTGCTCAAAAAATATGGCAGGCTTATAAAAATACATGCAATAAATAACTTAAGTGATGGCATTAATTTGACAGACTAAATCGAGATATATTGCAATTAGGACAGTGAAAAGGAAAAAGAACAGAACAAAAACACACACACTTTTGTCTTACATTTGGCGGCCACAAAGTTCACTGAATCCGCTCTCAGAAACTTTGTCAATAAAAAAACAAGCTGGACTCCGTAAAGCTGTCAGAACGCTGCGGCTCGCCTGTGCCGGCCACGGCTCCTCGCAAATTTACTGCTAATTATCAGGTTTGTTGCAACTTAGTTACATTTCAACTGTTAAAATTAGATTCTCTAAAGTGCGACTGGCATTTGAAAAAGAATCTAGGAGAACTTAATTAAATTGCTAACAAGAGTGACTACAGATCTGGCAAACATGCTTCCTAATTAAGTTACAGGAACTAGCACATTAATTGCCAAAAGGGAGGGAAAAAAATAAAACAACAACTTGTTAACAGGAAGTTTTTAAACATTTCCAATAGTATAAATTGTTGGAGTACACAAATAATATAATTAAAGAAACAGTATCCTCAAAATTATCACGACTATACTGGTAGTTTTACCTCTTTTCTGCATTTTATTTGTGCTGTAATAAAATGTCTACTGAGTGATACTAATTTTTATTTATCTTTATTTTCTATACAGTGCTGACAGTACGCACCGATGGAGATGGTCAGAGGCCACTAACAATTATTTGAATTCACATGCATTTGTAATTTAGCAAAATTGTGTTTGTTGCACTGTCTCACATACTGTACATAGTTGCATAGTTTGGTTGAAAAAAGACATCCGTCCATCAAGTTCAACCAGAAGGAAAAAAAAATAAAACACCATCCTGAAGCTGCACATAACCCAGTTGATCCAGGGGAAGGGGAAAAACCTTACAAGGCCTTGGCCAATCAGCCTTAAAAGGTAAATATTCCTTCCTGACTCCAGATGGCAGCCAGATAAATCCCTGGAACAACTCTCCCATGAATTAAAAAAACAGAAAGAATCCTCAGAGTAATGGAAATACTAGTGACCAGGAAACTGGAGCCAGTCCCAAGACTCGGTCCGCAAAAACAAACCTTCACTCTTACCATCTCAAACAGGGGGTTGAGCGGGTCAGTCCAGTCCTGATATACGGCATCCAAAGATACTCCGTTTAAATCTATGGCGACTGTTCAGCGGTACTCCCCGATATCCCAGGCAAGCCTTTCTTCACTTCCGTCTATGTCATATGCAGGGCCACAGCGCTGTGTATTGGAAAAGGCAAGGCAGAAAAAAATAGCACAGACTGCACCTGTAGTTAAATACACGCACCACGCACTGCACTTGTTTGGCAAAGCTTGATTTATTACATATAAATTTAAAATCGCCTGTCTTACCTAATAATTATAGCCGTGGATGTGTCAATGCAAGGAAAGCATCCAAGCCCTCTTTAATTGCAGATATAGAGTTTGTCATAACTACTTCCTGAGGTAAGATGTGGGCATGGAAAACATCCAAGCCCTCTTTAAATGCAGATATAGAGTTTGTCATAACTACTTCCTGTGGTAAGATGTGGGCGTGGAAAGCATCCAAGCCCTCTTTAAATTAGTGTTGGGCGAACAGTGTTCGCCACTGTTCGGGTTCTGCAGAACATCACCCTGTTCGGGTGATGTTCGAGTTCGGCCGAACACCTGATGGTGCTCGGCCAAACCGTTCGGCCACATGGCCGAACTAAGAGCGCATGGCCGAACGTTCCCCAAACGTTCGGCTAGCGCTGTGATTGGCCGAACGGGTCACGTGGTTCGGACCCGAACGCGCTCTGATTGGCCGAACGGTCACGTGGTTCGGGTAAATAAATTCCCGAACCACGTCATATCTCCGCCATTTCTCTGTGGGTTTAGCTTTGGGTAGGCAGGCAGGGTAGTTCTCTCTCCAGCCAGGCTAGCCAGGGTCCTGCCAGTCATTGTGTCGCTGCTGGGAACAGTAGTACACCGCTCACTCAGCCACACTATATATAGCATTGTTTACTGCCACTGTGTACCTCGCTCAGCCACACTATATATAGCATTGTTTACTGCCACTCTGTGTACACGGCTCAGCCAGACTATATAGCATTGTGTGTACTGCCACTGTGTACCTCGCTCAGCCAGACTATATAGCATTGTTTACTGCCACTCTGTGTACACCGCTCAGCCAGACTATATAGCATTGTGTGTACTGCCACTCTGTGTACACCGCTCAGCCAGACTATATAGCATTGTTTACTGCCACTCTGTGTACACGGCTCAGCCAGACTATATAGCATTGTTTACTGCCACTCTGTGTACACGGCTCAGCCACACTATATAGCATTGTGTGTACTGCCACTCTGTGTACACCGCTCAGCCAGACTATATAGCATTGTTTACTGCCACTCTGTGTACACCGCTCAGCCAGACTATATAGCATTGTGCGTACTGCCACTCTGTGTACACCGCTCAGCCAGACTATATAGCATTGTGTGTACTGCCACTCTGTGTACACCGCTCAGCCAGACTATATAGCATTGTGTGTACTGCCACTCTGTGTCCACCGCTCAGCCAGACTATATAGCATTGTGTGTACTGCCACTCTGTGTACACCGCTCAGCCAGACTATATAGCATTGTGTGTACTGCCACTCTGTGTACACGGCTCAGCCACACTATATAGCATTGTTTACTGCCAGTCTGCCACTCTGTGTACACCGCTCAGCCAGACTATATAGCATTGTGTGTACTGCCACTCTGTGTACACGGCTCAGCCACACTATATAGCATTGTGTGTACTGCCACTCTGTGTACACGGCTCAGCCACACTATATAGCATTGTGTGTAATGCCACTCTGTGTACACCGCTCAGCCAGACTATATAGCATTGTGTGTACTGCCACTCTGTGTACACCGCTCAGCCAGACTAAATAGCATTGTGTGTACTGCCACTCTGTGTACACAGCTCAGCCACACTATATAGCATTGTTTACTGCCACTCTGTGTACACGGCTCAGCCACACTATATAGCATTGTGTGTACTGCCACTCTGTGTACACCGCTCAGCCAGACGATATAGCATTGTTTACTGCCACTCTGTGTACACCGCTCAGCCAGACTAAATAGCATTGTGTGTACTGCCACTCTGTGTACACGGGTCAGCCACACTATATAGCATTGTTTACTTCCACTCTGTGTACACGGCTCAGCCACACTATATAGCATTGTGTGTACTGCCACTCTGTGTACACCGCTCAGCCAGACTATATAGCATTGTGTGTACTGCCACTCTGTGTACACCGCTCAGCCAGACTATATAGCATTGTTTACTGCCACTCTGTGTACACGGCTCAGCCACACTATATAGCATTGTTTACTGCCACTCTGTGTACACGGCTCAGCCACACTATATAGCATTGTTTACTGCCACTCTGTGTACACGGCTCAGCCACACTATATAGCATTGTGTGTACTGCCACTCTGTGTACACCGCTCAGCCAGACTAAATAGCATTGTGTGTACTGCCACTCTGTGTACACCGCTCAGCCAGACTATATAGCATTGTTTACTGCCACTCTGTGTCTGCTGGGAACAGTAGTACACCGCTCACCCGCCACTGTATAGCATTGTGCTCTGTGTCGCTGCTGGCAATAGTGGTACACCGCTCACCCACCACTGTATAGCATTTCTGTACTGCCACTGTACTGCTGCCAGTCAGCGTGTACTTTAAGGATAAGTGAAATGAGGAAGAAATTCGGTGAAAGAGGGAGGGGCAAGGGAAGAGGTGTTTTCCCTGACGGTTCACGTACAGGCCACAGGGGAGCACCCAAGAAAACCCACTCAATACCGCCCATGTTGTCCAGGACAACAACCCTCACAGATCCAAAAGAACAGGACCAGATAATTACTTGGATGACCTCTCAAGCGTCCAGCAGTGGGTTAAGCAGCACCAGCACATCACGCACGAGGTCCGAGTCCTCAGCCAGTTACAAGGAGCCAGTGGGCACAAAGCTGACACAACCGGCAGTGACACCACGCACACAACTGCCAGATAACCAGTCCGATGAATTACCTCAGGACACAATGGGGTATTCGCAGGAGCTATTCCCAGGCCAACAAACTTCCACCTTTGAAAGGTCAATGGAGGAACAGCCAGAAATGTTGTGCCCGGATTCACAACCATTAACTGTGGGAAATGCACCGGGCACTGAAATACAAGGCAAGTCCGAGGACTTTGAAACCCAAATCCCAGAGCAAGTTGGGCAGGAGGGGTTGCAATTGCAGGAGGTCGGCCGAAAAGCTCTGGAAGACGACGTTGGAGTGAGCTGCGCAGAGGTTGTTCTGGGGAGCTCTACTCCACGGCAGCAGCCCCCAACAATGACATATGACGAGTTTGAGGAGATGGAAGAGGAGGGTATGGACAATGTGGACAGAGACCCAGATTTTGTTTGTGAACGAGAACATCGCCGTCGTAGCAGCAGCACAGATGAGTCTGTTGAAGAACCCACTGCTGCACGAGTTCGCCTTGTGCCACAAGGTAGGCGGCGCGCTATTTCAGGCACCACAAGCGTGGAAGTTCAAGTGAGAGGCAAAAGAGGAGCAAACAGAAATCGCCAGCAAGGCAGGTGCTCCAAAGTCTGGGCTTTCTTTGAAGACTGCACTGAGGATGTTACCATGGCGATTTGCAAGGTGTGCAAGACCCGCCTGAGCAGGGGGAAAAGTATTAACAACCTCTCCACCACCAGCATGAGCCACCACATGCTATCCAAACATCCCACTCTTTGGGCAAACGCGGCAGGACAGGGTACCAGCAACACTGCCTCCCTTGGGTTCACCAGACTCACCACCAGACCCGCCTCAGCAGCAGCAGTAGCCCAGCCATTGCGTGGTTCACAACATTCACAAACATCAGACGACGCTGACACTGTCACTTTCCGGAGTAGTGCTCTTGAGGTCTCCCAGTCTTCATCAAACACAACAACCAACAGCCCTTCCGTGTGCAGCGCTACGGTTCAGTTGTCTGTGTCGGAGATGTTTGAGCGCAAGAGGAAATTGCCAGCAAATGACCCCCGGGCCGTGGCAGTAACAGCCAGCATAGCCAAGCTTCTGGCCTGCAAAATGCTGCCATATCGAGTGGTGGAGACAAACAGCTTCAAGGGCATGATGTCAGTGGCCATCCCACGTTACGTGGTTCCCAGCCGCTACCACTTTGCGCGCTCTGCAGTGCCTGAGTTGCATGAGCACGTGGTCAGCAAAATAACCCGAAGCTTGAAGAATGCCGTTGCCTGCAAGGTTCACCTCACCACTGACACCTGGACGAGTGCGTTCGGCCAGGGTCGATACATCTCCCTTACCGCGCACTGGGTGAACCTTATGGAGCCTGGCAGCGATTCCTCACCTGCTACGGCGTGGGTGTTGCCCACGCCGCAAACAGCTGCACCGCCGTCCCTCCCACTGGATAACAACAGCAGCACCTACCTCTCTGACTCCTTCTCCTCCAACGCATCTCAAAGCTGTACCTCATCCGGAAAAGCTAACCCAGCAGCAGTAGGATCGTTGCTGAAGCTGATCTGCCTTGGGGATAAGCAGCACAAAGGGGAGGAAATTTGGAGGGGAATAAAGGAACAGACGGATTTGTGGCTGGCACCGCTGGACCTGA
Organism: Hyperolius riggenbachi; assembly: GCF_040937935.1. Classification (NCBI taxonomy): domain Eukaryota; kingdom Metazoa; phylum Chordata; class Amphibia; order Anura; family Hyperoliidae; genus Hyperolius; species Hyperolius riggenbachi. The sequence continues at coordinate 6,714,773 of NC_090653.1, forward strand.
AACCGGGCATGGTTGTGTGTGATAATGGGAGTAATCTCATTCGCGCTTTAAGGTTGGCTAAGCTGACACACATCCCTTGCCTGGCGCACGTGATGAACCTAGTAGTTCAGCGGTTCCTGAGGACATACCCAGGCGTGGCCGATCTTCTGTTGAAGGTGCGTCGAGTGGCCAAACATTGTAGAAATTCCAGTACTGCTTCGGCAGCACTCGCCAAGATGCAGGAGCGCTTCAATCTCCCCCACCATCGCTTGCTGTGTGATGTCCCTACGCACTGGAATTCTACGCTGCACATGCTAGCCCGCTTTTGCGAGCAGAAGAGTGCAGTGGTCCAGTACATGATGGCGCAGTACCGAGGCGCATCCGGACAGCTGCCAAGCTTCTGTGGATCCGATTGGGCCAACATGTTGGACCTCTGCCAAGTCCTCCAAAATTTTGAGCAATCCACGTTGCTTGTGAGCAGTGACAACTCTTCAGTCAGCATTACCATACCACTGCTGTGTTTACTGAAGAGGTCAATGTTGAAAATCAAGGAAACAGCTGTCATGATGCAACTGGGGGAATCTGAAGGAGAAAACGATCAGCGTGATGGTACCAACATCAGGCCATCCGCCTCAGGAAACGCTGGCCCCAGCAGCTATGACGAAGAAGAGGAGGAGGAACAGCTGGAGTTGGAGCAGGAATTTCATGCCACCACTGACGAGGGACAGAGCGGTGCACGTTGGACTTCCACAATTCAGCGCGAATGGTCAGCAGAAGCAGACCAGGAGGAAGGTGACGACTATGATGCATCACAACAACTATCACAATGCTCACAAGAGGATGATAAGGATTCTGGTAGGACTCTGGCACACATGGCTCAATTCATGCTAGACTGCATTGAACGCGACCCACGCATTGTGCGCATTCTGGACAACACCAATTACTGGGTTTATACCCTTCTGGATCCACGATACAAACACAATGTTCCAAAACTGCTTGAAGAAAGAGTCAGACAGGTCAAAATGGAAGGATACCAGCAGGCCCTTGTGGAGACTTTAGAGAGGAGATTGACATCCTCCCCCTCCTCTAGCCAGTTGTACGCCGACAGACTGACTTCCGCAAACCCAGGACGACCAGGAGGGCAGCAAACAACGCAAGCCGCAGCTAGTGCCCAAAAGGGAATGGTATCGGCAGTGTCCTTGGAGTGGGAACATTTTCTGACACCACCTCCAACACCGATCGCCTGGAGAAGATGGTCAAGGACTACATGTCAGATGACGTAGCTGTGTCGAACAATCCATCTGCACCCTTCAACTATTGGGTATCGAAGCTAGACACCTGGCACGAACTGGCAATGTACGCAATAGAGGTGCTGGCTTGCCCGGCAGCCAGCGTTATGTCGGAACGCTGTTTCAGTGCTGCCGGAGGCATCGTCACAGATCGGCGTATCCGCCTCTCCACAGAAAATGCAGACCGTCTGACTCAAATTAAAATAAATCAATCCTGGATTGGAAACGACTACGCAACACTCCAGGACCCCAACCAAGTAACATGACCAATGAACATCTGAAATGGTTTAGCGTTTCCGGTCCCTGTTTATTGAACCTCTCATCTGTATTACATTTATGACTGCATGGCGGCAAAAAGCATTGCTGCTATATCCACACGCTTTTTGTCCTCATGCAAGGCCTGGGTTGTTGTGTCTCAAAAAGCGTGGCCTTCTCCTCCTGCGCCTGCTCCTGTTCCATCACGTCTGCTGCTGGTGGGTTAGCGTTGCCGCGTGGTCCCTGTTTATTGAACCACTTATCTTTATTACATTTATGACTGCATGGTGGTACAAAGCATACTATCTGCACGCTTCTTGTCCTCATGCAAGGCCTGGGTTGTTGTGTCTCACAAAGCGTGGCCTTCTCCTCCTGCGCCTGCTCCTGTTCCATCACGTCTGCTGCTGCTGGGTTAGCGTTGCCGCGTGGTCCCTGTTTATTGAACCACTTATCTTTATTACATTTATGACTGCATGGCGGTACAAAGCATGCTATCCGCACGCTTCTTGTCCTCATGCAAGGCCTGGTTTGTTGTGTCTCACAAAGCGTGGCCTTCTCCTCCTGCGCCTCCTCCTCCTGTTCCATCACGTGTGCTGCTGCTGGGTTAGCGTTGCCGCGTGGTCCCTGTTTATTGAACCACTTATCTTTATTACATTTATGACTGCATGGCGGTACAAAGCATGCTATCCGCATGCTTCTTGTCCTCATGCAAGGCCTGGGTTGTTGTGTCTCAAAAAGCGTGGCCTTCTCCTCCTGCGCCTCCTCCTCCTGTTCCATCACGTGTGCTGCTGCTGGGTTAGCGTTGCCGCGTGGTCCCTGTTTATTGAACCACTTATCTTTATTACATTTATGACTGCATGGCGGTACAAAGCATGCTATCCGCATGCTTCTTGTCCTCATGCAAGGCCTGGGTTGTTGTGTCTCACAAAGCGTGGCCTTCTCCTCCTGCGCCTCCTCCTGTTCCATCACGTCTGCTGCTGCTGGGTTAGCGTTGCCGCGTGGTCCCTGTTTATTGAACTACTTATCTTTATTACATTTATGACTGCATGGCGGTACAAAGCATGCTATCCGCACGCTTCTTGTCCTCATGCAAGGCCTGGGTTGTTGTGTCTCAAAAAGCGTGGCCTTCTCCTCCTGCGCCTCCTCCTCCTGTTCCATCACGTGTGCTGCTGCTGGTGCTGGGTTAGTGTTACCGGTCCCTTTTCCTGGAACCTCTTCTCTGTATTACATTTATGACTGCATGGCGACAAAAAGCATGTTACCTGTGCAAAGAAACATGACATTTTCCACATTTAAAAGACAGTTTTTCCTTTGAAACTTTACAATCAATTTTCTCAAAAACTATAAGCTCTTTTTCAAATATTTTTTTCCCTCTTGTACCCACTCCCAAGGTGCACATACCCTGCAAATTTGGGGTATGTAGCATGTAAGGAAGCTTTACAAAGCACGAAAGTTCGGGTCCCCATTGACTTCCATTATGTTCGGAGTTCGGCGCGAACACCCGAACATCGCGGCGATGTTCGGCGAACGTTCGCGAACCCGAACATCTAGGTGTTCGCCCAACACTACTTTAAATACAGGTATAGAGTTTGTCATAACTACTTCCTGAGGTAAGATGTGGGCGTGGAAAGCATCCAAGCCCTCTTTAAATGCAGATATAGAGTTTGTCATAACTACTTCCTGTGGTAAGATGTGGGTGTGGAAAGCATCCAAGCCCTCTTTCCAGATTTTAACCACTCTCACTTTGAAGGACCCCTTTCTAAATGGATGGCAAAACTTTTTTTCTCCATATGCAGATCATGTCCCCTTGTCCATTGTACAACCCTAGGGACAAAAATATCATCTGCCAAGCTTTTGTATTGCTCTCTGTTGTACTTATACATGTTAATCAGGTCACCTCTCAGTCGCTATTTTTGCAAGCTAAATAATCCCATTTTGTCCAACAATCTAATCTATTTAACGGCATTCCATTAGATTTTTGGTTTTTTTTTTTAATTATTTTTATTTTATTTTTATTTTTTTGCCTTTTTCTGCATTTTTTGATTTCTCTGAATTTTATAATCGCTTGGCAGTTTGTTTGTTTTTTTGTTTTTGTGTGTGTGAGTTTTGTTTAATGCAAGTAAATGACAATGAAGAGGAATTGCAGAAAAATCACTTTTATTTTTCCTGTGAAAAATGAAATGCAGTTTTGAAGTTAATTAGATTCATTTTCATGTTAATCAACTTCATCCATATTCATGGAAAATCACAATGAACATTTTTTCATGCAAACACATATAAAGATTACAGGGAAGCACACAAATATTTGTTAAATAAGAATACAAAAATAATAAACACAGAATCATGCATGTGGAAAATTGCATGCAATAAATGCAAGGACATCTGTGAACAGCCCCTTAAAGACTTCCGAGGCCAAAATCCGGGCCCAAAACATAAAAAAAGTTAGCTACCTTCATGGCTTTGTAAGGCACGGAGGACGCCGTCCGCGCCCTCCGTGCCGTTCCGCCTGGTCCCCTCTGGTGAATAGCCCCCCGAAAGGCTGCGACCCCACGGTCCGGGTCGGCATCTTCTGCCCCTATAAAGATGGCCGCCGGAGCTGGCCACGGCTGCGCAGTCCGCATAGCCGCTACTGCGGCTGCGCAGCTCTAGGGCCAACCCTCCGATCCACGCTGCCTGTTACGTGATCAGGGGGTTGGCCCTAGAGCTGCGCAGCCGCAGTAGCGGCTATGCGGACTGCGCAGCCGTGGCCAGCTCCGGCGGCCATCATTATAGGGGCAGAAGATGCCGACCCGGACCGTGGGGTCGCAGCCTTTCGGGGGGCTATTCACCAGAGGGGACCAGGCGGAACGGCACGGAGGGCGCGGACGGCGTCCTCCGTGCCTTACAAAGCCATGAAGGTAGCTAACTTTTTTTATGTTTTGGGCCCGGATTTTGGCCTCGGAAGTCCTTTAAAGGATACCAGAGCTTAATGGGAAGGTTCAGGGTGAGTGAAAAAAAAAAATCTACTTACCTGGGGCCTCCTCCAGCCCGTGGCAGGCAGGATGTGCCCTCTGCGCCGCTCCGCAGGCTCCCAGTGGTCTCTGGTGGCCGACCCGACCTGGCCAGGCTGGCTGCCAGGTCGGGCTTCTTCTGCGCTCCATGTGTATGTACAATGCCTAGCTCACACATAACTATGCTATGTTCCTTTTTTTTTATCTCTGCTTGAAAGAGTTAAATATCAGGTATGTAAGTGGCTGACTCAGTCCTGACTCAGACAGGAAGTGACTACAGTGTGACCCTCACTGATAAGAAATTCCAACTATAAAACACTTTCTTGCAGAAAATGGCTTGTGAGAGCAAGAAAGAGATACAAAGAGGAATGTCTTATCAGTGAAGGTCACACTGTAGTCACTTCCTGTCTGAGTCAGGACTGAGTCAGCCGCTTACATACCTGATATTTAACTCTTTCAGGCAGATAAAGACAACAACAACAAAAAAAGGAACACAGCCTAGTTATTTGTGTGCTAGGCACTGTATATACCCATGTCTATCTCATCATGTCACATGTCACTTCAGGTATCCTTTAAAGATACATTGTGAAGACTGGCTGGACTGTGTGGCTGAGCATTGAGTCATGTGACTCTTAGGACTGGCTGTACATAATGAAAATCTTTTTTTAGTAAGTGGGAAATCTTGCATTTTAGATTATAGTGTATGTTATATTTAGAACCGATTATTTGCATGTTTTATTGTTAATATGTACAGGAAAATATGCTCCTTTTTCACGTCTCCCAGTATTGCCTTTTAAATATCTCACTGTAATGAGAACGCTGTCATTGCTGTAAGTGTACACCGTTATTATATTGACAATTGTTGTTGTGTTTTTCCTTTGTTATCAGCTCCAGCTCACGTAATTTATATGCTGCTCTAAAAATGCATTTTTTTGTTTAGTAACTATTTATTTTGCTTTCATGCTTTCAAATTTTAAATATTGAAATTTCCTGTGTTAAAGGAGAAAAGAGAGAAATAGTTCATATCGTATTATAAAGATATCTTATGGTGACTCCCTGCTAAGCTAACAAGACATCTACGTGTCTCTCTATTCCTCTCTCCCTCCACCATCCACCGTGTATAGATCTCAGGTCCGTCCCCCGAGTAACTCAACGTATAAGGTGAAACTAATATATAATATAGACTCATTAGTGAGCAAGATATTCGTTATAATTTTGATGATTATGGCTTATAGAGTTGGGCCGAACCTCCGATTTTAGGTTCGCGAACCGGGTTCGCGAACTTCCGCAGAAGGTTCGGTTCGCGGAAAAATTCGCGAACCGCAATAGACTTCAATGGGGAGGCGAACTTTGAAAAATAGAAAAAATTATGCTGCCCACAAAAGTGATGGAAAAGATGTTTCAAGGGGTCTAACACCTGGAGGGGGGCATGGCGGAGTGGGATACATGACAAAAGTCCCGGTGAAAAATCTGGATGTGACGCAAAGCAGCGTTTTAAGGGCAGAAATCACATTGAATGCTAAATTGCAGGCCTAACGTGCTTTCAAACATCTTGCATGTGTATACATCAAACAGGGAGTGTAATTAGAGTACTGCTTCACACTGACACACCAAACTCACTGTGTAACGCACCGCAAACAGCTGTTTGTGTAGTGACGGCCATGCTGGACTACTGCGCAACATGGCGTGATTGCTCTTCCTCACTCAGTGATGTCAGGTAATGTATGACTTCCTTCTCAACTTTCCATGGCATTGTTAAAAAGCTTACTTTTTGTTTTTAATTTACATTTTCTACTTGCTGTGTACTTGTTCAGTACCGCTACAATGAGAATCCTGTGGAGGCGGGCAAGTCTGCCATTGTGACCCCGGGTAATGGCCGGGGAATGAGAGGTTTGAATCCGGTGTGGAGCCTGAGCAACGGCTACCACTACACATCCAAGGAGGGCAGCGGGCAGGCATGCACGCCCGCCCGCCCCGAGGTAGTGACCAAAAATAACAATACAGGAGGAGGACTTTCGAGGCCCTGCTGTGTATTTGAAATGAATGTACTTTAAATCCTTTAACGAGAACCAGTTATGGCGGGCAAAGATGACACCACATTCCTTTCACGAGAATCATATGGAGGCGGGCAAGTCTGTCATTTGTGACCCCCGGGTAATGGCCGGGGAATGAGGGATGGAATCCGGTGTGGAGCCTGAGAAACGGCTACCACCACACATCCAAGGAGGGCAGCAGGTAGGCATGCACGCCCGCCCCGAGGTAGTGACCAAAAATAACAATACAGGAGGCGGACTTTCGAGGCCCTGCTGTGTATTTGAAATGAATGTACTTTAAATCCTTTAACGAGAACCAGTTATGGCGGGCAAAGATGACACCACATTCCTTTCACGAGAATCATATGGAGGCGGGCAAGTCTGTCATTTGTGACCCCGGGTAATGGCCGGGAAATGAGGGATGGAATCCGGTGTGGAGCCTGAGAAACGGCTACCACTACACATCCAAGGAGGGCAGCAGGTAGGCATGCACGCCCGCCCCGAGGTAGTGATCAAAAATAACAATACAGGAGGCGGACTTTCGAGGCCCTGCTGTGTATTTGAAATGAATTAACTTTAAATCCGTTATGGAGGGCAAGTCTGCCATTGTCACCGTGGGGAATGAAGGTTGGATTGCGGGTGCTTTGCAGACCAGGCATCTGTGGTCAGATGGACCCTTGAGCCAGCGGAAGACAAACCAAGTCGAAAGCATTTGCCAAGAATGTTTTACGGAGGGCAAGTTTTTTTGCCCTTTTTTTACATTTTTTGAAAATGATAGATGGTTGTTTTTTTAAATTGTTTGAAAGTTTAGATGGTTGTATTTTTAAATTGTTTGAAAGTTTAGATGGTTGTATTTTTAAATTGTTTAAAAGTGTATCCATTCTTCCTCCCCCCCAGCCACGAACAATACCATGGGAACGTGGAGCAGCAGAAGCCCCCTGTGACGGCTGCCACGGTTGTTCTCCGCTGCTTGTCTTTTGAGGGGTGCTTCTTTTCCTCAGGTGTTCTTGCCATAGCTGTTGGTGCCTTCTCTCCAGGTGCCTTCGTAAAGCACTTGTCCCTACGTGACAGTTGGCCTTTCCACGGCTCAATTTTTGCTGGCAGAGACAACAGATGGCTTTGCTCCGATCTGAGACACACACGTGAAAAAATTTCCAAACCGCTGAGCCCCCCTGGGCTGATGGCGCTACGGTGGCATCAGCAGCTGACGTTGAAGGGCATGTTGGCTGTCTGGCCATAGCTGGCGATACATGGCGCCGGACACTGCCCCCAGCTGATTCTGAGGACGAGCTCCCTCTTGTATTGCGTTCCGGAGTTGGAGCCTGATCAACGTCTACCACCACACATCCAGGCAAGGAGGGAAGCAGGCAGGCATGCACGCCCGCCCCGAGGTAGTGACCAAAAATAACAATACAGGACTCAGGAGGACCTTTTGCGGCCCTAATTGAAATGAACTAACTTTAAATCCTTTAACGGGAATCCGTTATGGAGGGCAAGTCTGCCATTGTCACTGCGGGGAATGAAGGTTGGATTCCGGCCAGAAGTGGGAGCCTGCTGAGACCCATGCTGTAGCTGCCCTGACCATGCTTTGCCGACCAGGCAGGCATCTGTGGTCAGATGGACCCTTGAGCCAGCGGAAGACAAACCAAGTCGAAAGCATTTGCCAGGAATGTTTTACGGAGGGCAAATTTTTTTGCCCTTTTTTTAAATTTTTTGAAAATGATAGATGGTTGTATTTTTAAATTGTTTGAAAGTTTAGATGGTTGTATTTTTAAATTGTTTGAAAGTTTAGATGGTTGTATTTTTAAATTGTTTGAAAGTGTATCCATTCAAGTGCAAGTTATGCACTGACTGCCAGGTATAATGTGCAGTCACAGATGCAGTGAAAGGTATGCAGTGACTGCAAACAGCCGTTTGTGTAGTGACGGCCGTGCTGGACTGGTGCGCACTGTGATGAGAGTGCAGGTGATGGTGGCTTTTCAGCCCATATGCTTGCCCGGCTGATGTAGCTGAATGACAGAACAGTGACTTTCCAGCTGATCAAATTTGGTCTGACCACAATGAAGCAACGACCTTAATATCTTTTGTGTGCCACCCCCACCCGAGACACTCAAATAGCCGGCGGTCATTGCTTCATTGTGATGCGTAAGCCCCTTCACCGCGGCAAGGTAATGATCACAAAGGGGGATGGGCACATGTACACGCACCAGAAAAATTAGTGTAGCGGCCGCTGCTAGCAGCGGCCTTAAAAATTCAGGAATTCACCTAGAGTCCTGGACCCTGTTGGTAGTGGCGGAGAAGGCAGTCAAGCGGCCTGCAGGCAGAGATGCTGTGTGTGGGGAGTGGACTGACTTAGTCTTCGGTCGTGCAGTAGCCCTCCGTGATCCATTCCTCATTCATTTTGATAAAGGTCAGGTACTGAACACTGTCGTGACTTAGGCGACTTCTCTTCTCAGTAACTATGCCTCCAGCTGCACTGAAGGTCCTTTCTGACAGGACGCTTGCGGCAGGGCAAGAGAGGAGTTGTATGGCAAATTGGGACAGCTCTGGCCACAGGTCAAGCCTGTGCAACCAGTAGTCCAAGGGTTCATCGTCGCTTTTCGCAGAGTCTACATCCACACTCAAGGCCAGGTAGTCGGCTACCTGCCGGTCCAGGCGTTGGTGGAGGGTGGATCCGGAAGGACTATGGCGAGGAGTTGGACTAAAGAACGTCCGCATGTCCGACATCACCCTGAGATCGCTGGAGCGTCCTGTTCTTGCCTGCGTGGACTTGGGAGGAGGAGGGTTACTGCCAGTGGTACCTTGATTGCGTTGTGCAGCCACATCACCCTTAAACGCATTGTAAAGCATCATCGACAGCTTGTTCTGCAAGTGCTGCATCCTTTCCGCCTTTTGTTGAGTTGGTAAGAGGTCCGCCACTTTGTGCCTGTACCGAGGGTCTAGTAGCGTGGCCACCCAGTACAGGTCATTCGTCTTGAGTTTTTTGATACGGGGGTCCCTCAACAGGCTGGACAACATGAAAGAGGACATCTGCACAAAGCTGGATGCAGAGGTACTCTCCATCTCCTCATGCTCTTCCTCAGTGACGGGACGCAACTCCTCTTCCTCCCCCCAGCCACGAACAATACCACGGGAACGTGGAGCAGCAGAAGCCCCCTGTGATGGCTGCCGCTGTTGTTCTCCTTCCGCCGCCTCTTCCTCCTCCACAGAAACACCTTCCTCATCATCACCATCATTAGAGTCTGACTCCTCTCCTTCCCCTCACGACTCCTCTTCTTCCTCCTCCTCCCCCCTCTGTGCTGCCGCCGGTGTTGTGGAAACATCGGTTTCGTGTGTAAATGGCTCCAATGAATCCTGCTGCCCTAACTCTTCTTGTTCACGCTCCTCCACAGCTGTATCCACCACTCTACGCACGGCACGCTCCAGGAAGTAGGCGTAGGGGATCAAGTCGCTGATGGTGCCCTCATCGCGACTCACCAGTTTGGTCACCTCCTCAAAGGGCTCCATGACCCTGCATGCATTTCGCATCAGTGTCCAGTTGTTGGGCCACAACATCCCCATCCTCCCAGATTGTGTCCTTGTACTGTAATGATACAGGTAGTGGGTGGCGGCTTTCTCCTGGTCTAGCAGGCGAGAGAACATCAGCAGGGTGGAATTCCAGCGAGTCGGGCTATCGCAAATCAGGCGTCTCACCGGCAAGTTGTTTCTACGCTGAATCTCTGCAAAGCGTGCCATGGCCTTGTAAGAGCGCCTGAAATGCCCACACAACTTCCTGGCCTGCTTCAGGACGTCCTCTAAGCCTGGGTACTTGGACACAAATCTTTGCACGACCAGATTAAGCACATGTGCCATGCAGGGTATGTGTGTCAGCTTTCCCAAATTCAACGCAGCAATGAGATTGCTGCCGTTGTCACACACCACGTTGCCGATCTCAAGCTTGTGCAGGGTCAGCCATTGCTCCACCTGTTTGTTAAGAGCAGCCAGGAGAGCTGCTCCAGTGTGACTCTCCGCTTTCAGGCAAGACATGTCTAACACTGCATGACACCGTCGCACCTGGCATGCAGCATAGGCCCTGGGGTGCTGGGGCTGTGTAGCTGGGGAGGAGATGGCGGCACCAGCCAAGGAAGAGGAGGATGACGACAGCGAAGCGGTGATAGCAGGTGGAGAGGAGGTGGCTGGAGGCCTGCCTTCAAGCCGTGGAGGTGTGACAAGTCGGTCCTCTGCGCAGCCACGTACTCCCTGCTTGCTGCCATCGGTCACCAGGTTGACCCAATGGGCTGTGTATGTAATGTAGTGGCCCTGCCCGTGCTTGGCAGACCAGGCATCCGTGGTCAGGTGGACCCTTGACCCAACGCTGTGTGCCAGAGATGACACCACTTGCCTCTCAACTGCACGGTACAGTTTGGGTATGGCCTTTTGAGAAAAATAATTGCGGCCTGGTATCTTCCACTGCGGTGTACCAATGGCCACAAACTTACGGAAAGCCTCCGACTCCACCAGCTTGTATGGTAATAGCTGGCGAGCTAATAGTTCCGCCACGCCAGCTGTCAGACGCCGGGCAAGAGGGTGATTGGCAGACATTTGCTTCTTCTGCTCAAATACTTCCTTCACGGACAGCTGGGTACTGCTGTGGGCAGAGGAGAAGGAACCGCTCAAGGGAAGAGGCGGTGTGGAGGAGGGTGGCTGTGAAGGTGCAAGGGAGAAAGTGGATGAAGACGATGCACCTGAAGGAGGAAGAGGAGAAGGAGTTTGGCTTGTCTTTTGAGGAGTGCTGCTTTTACTCAGGTGTTCTTGCCATAGCTGTTTGTGCCTTCTCTCCAGGTGCCTTCGTAAGGCACTTGTCCCTACGTGAGAGTTGGCCTTTCCACGGCTCAATTTTTGCTGGCAGAGACAACAGATAGCTTTGCTCCGATCTGAGACACACACGTGAAAAAAATTCCAAACCGCTGAGGCCCCCTGGGGTGATGGCGCTACGGTGGCATCAGCAGCAGCTGACGTTGAAGGGCATGTGTGCTCCCTGGCCATAGCTGGCGATACATGGCAACGGACACTGCCCCCAGCTGTTTCTGAGGACGAGCTCCCTCTGCTTCTATCATGGAGTCGTCTCCTCCTACTCCTCTCTGACTCCTCCTCTGAACTGTCCCCCTGGTCATCTCCTCTACCGGGAACATATGTGGTATCCGTATAATCGTCATCATAATCCTCCTGGCCAGCTGCGCTTTCCTCAGACACCTCCTCAAGTGCACCAACTTCAGGTGATCCACCATCATCCCCATCCACACACGTTACGTCCATACTATCGCCACCTAACTCAGACGTATGAGGTGGTGTACCTGCGCCTTCTTGTTGTTGTTGCAGTAGTGGCTGGGAATCAGTGATTTCACCACCACCACCAAATAACTCCTGCGAAGTGTCAAATGCAGCGGATGTGGTACTTGTTGTAGCGCTGGTGGCTGCGGGAGATGAGGTGTTCTGTGTTAAATACTCAATCACCTCCTCACGATTTTGGGAAGTGATGGCACGTGCCTTCTTCTGAGCACTGTATTTTGGGGCAGGTCCGCATGAAATCACAGCAACACCACCTCGCACAGCCACAGACCTGCCGGTGCCTGGTGGCCTTCCTCTGGGTCTGCCTCTACCTCTTCCTCTACCTGGTTTGTCCATTTTGTCCATCTCGGGGGTATGCTAGCTATATGCAGTGAGGTGAGTTCTCACTCAACACAACAGGTAGTTAGATGCAGTGAGCTGGGTTCACTCAACAGTAAAGGTACTTAAGATGCAGTGAGGTGGGTTCTCACTCAACACAACAGGTAGTTAGATGCAGTGAGGTGGCCAGGTGGGTTCACACTCAACACAACAGGTAGTTAGATGCAGTGAGCTGGGTTCACTCAACAGTAAAGGTACTTAAGATGCAGTGAGGTGGGTTCTCACTCAACACAACAGGTAGTTAGATGCAGTGAGGTGGCCAGGTGGGTTCACACTCAACACAACAGGTAGTTAGATGCAGTGAGCTGGGTTCACTCAACAGTAAAGGTACTTAAGATGCAGTGAGGTGGGTTCTCACTCAACACAACAGGTAGTTAGATGCAGTGAGGTGGCCAGGTGGGTTCACACTCAACACAACAGGTAATTAGATGCAGTGAGCTGGGTTCACTCAACACAAGGCTAGGTATATGCAGTGATGAGGTGGGTTAAGTAAACACAACAGGTACTGGGTAGTTAGATGCAGTGAGCTGGGTTCACTCAACAGTAAAGGTACTTAAGATGCAGTGAGGTGGGTTCTCACTCAACACAACAGGTAGTTAGATGCAGTGAGGTGGCCAGGTGGGTTCACACTCAACACAACAGGTAGTTAGATGCAGTGAGCTGGGTTCACTCAACAGTAAAGGTACTTAAGATGCAGTGAGGTGGGTTCTCACTCAACACAACAGGTAGTTAGATGCAGTGAGGTGGCCAGGTGGGTTCACACTCAACACAACAGGTAATTAGGTGCAGTGAGCTGGGTTCACTCAACACAAGGCTAGGTATATGCAGTGATGAGGTGGGTTAAGTAAACACAACAGGTACTGGGTAGTTAGATGCAGTGAGCTGGGTTCACTCAACAGTAAAGGTACTTAAGATGCAGTGAGGTGGGTTCTCACTCAACACAACAGGTAGTTAGATGCAGTGAGGTGGCCAGGTGGGTTCTCACTCAACACAACAGGTAGTTAGATGCAGTGAGCTGGGTTCACTCAACAGTAAAGGTACTTAAGATGCAGTGAGGTGGGTTCTCACTCAACACAACAGGTAGTTAGATGCAGTGAGGTGGCCAGGTGGGTTCACACTCAACACAACAGGTAATTAGATGCAGTGAGCTGGGTTCACTCAACACAAGGCTAGGTATATGCAGTGATGAGGTGGGTTAAGTAAACACAACAGGTACTGGGTAGTTAGATGCAGTGAGCTGGGTTCACTGAACAGTATACAGTAAAGGTACTTAAGATGCAGTGAGGTGGGTTCTCACTCAACACAACAGGTAGTTAGACTTAGATGCAGTGAGCTGGGTTCACTCAACACAACGCTAGGTATATGCAGTGATGGGGTGGGTTAAGTAAACACAACAGGTACTGGGTAGTTAGATGCAGTGAGCTGGGTTCACTCAACAGTAAAGGTACTTAAGATGCAGTGAGGTGGGTTCACTCAACACAAGGCTAGGTATATGCAGTGATGAGGTGGGTTAAGTAAACACAACAGGTACTGGGTAGTTAGATGCAGTGAGCTGGGTTCACTCAACAGTAAAGGTACTTAAGATGCAGTGAGGTGGGTTCTCACTCAACACAACAGGTAGTTAGATGCAGTGAGCTGGGTTCACTCAACAGTAAAGGTACTTAAGATGCAGTGAGGTGGGTTCTCACTCAACACAACAGGTAGTTAGATGCAGTGAGGTGGCCAGGTGGGTTCACACTCAACACAACAGGTAGTTAGATGCAGTGAGCTGGGTTCACTCAACACCACGCTAGGTTTATGCAGTGATGATGTGGGTTAAGTAAACACAACAGGTACTGGGTAGTTAGATGCAGTGAGCTGGGTTCACTGAACAGTATACAGTAAAGGTACTTAAGATGCAGTGAGGTGGGTTCTCACTCAACACAACAGGTAGTTAGACTTAGATGCAGTGAGCTGGGTTCACTCAACACAACGCTAGGTATATGCAGTGATGAGGTGGGTTAAGTAAACACAACAGGTACTGGGTAGTTAGATGCAGTGAGCTGGGTTCACTCAACACAAAGCTAGGTATATGCAGTGATGAGGTGGGTTAAGTAAACACAACAGGTACTGGGGTATATTTGCAGTACTGGGTAGTACAATGTGCAGCTCCCTGTCACACACACAGGCAGTCAGTCACTGAATGTGCTGGGCTGCTGGCAGTGGCACACACACTATCAATTAGCAAGGCTGTGCATGCAACAAAAGTGTCAGAAAAAAAAAATGTACAGGTTGAGCTCTGAAAAGAGCTGTTGCTGGGTGCTTTAAAAGCAATATTAATCAGTCAGGAACAAGCAAAGCAGCCTAGAACCTAACTAATCTGTCCCTAAGAGAAAAAGTCTGCAGCAGCTGTCCCTTTCCTCTCTCTAGCAGGCACACGAGTGACTGTAATGGCCGCCGGAGGCTGCCTTATATAAGGGGGGGGTGGGGCTCCAGGGCTTACTGTAGCCTGAATGGCTACAATGTGCCTGCTGACTGTGATGCAGAGGGTCAAAGTTGACCCTCATAGTGCATTATGGGGTGAATCGAACTTCCGGAAAAGTTCGCCTGGCGCAGGCGAACGCGAACCCCCAATGTTCGCCTGGAACCGTTCGCCGGCGAAGCGTTCGGTACACCTCTAATCTCTACCCAAGTAACTATGTAAATTTAATTACTGAAATAAATGATATTCTAATGTTTGGAGTTTCACCAGTACATAGATAAAAAGATAGATAGATAGATAGATAGATAGATAGATAGATAGATAGATAGATAGATAGATAGATAGATAGATAGATAGATAGATAGACATAGGCCCTTTCATCAATTAACTTTTTCTCCTGTAGTCATATTATTTTTTCGTCTTCGGTTTATAATAACTTTTCAGCACTTGCTGGTGGCTTAACTTTCTTGCTTGCTGGTGGCTTAACCACTTCACCACTGAGGGCCTTTTTGAGGGTTTCCTCCCTTTCATTCACTAATAACTTTATAACTACTTATCAGAACAAAATGATCTATACCTTTTTTTCACCATCAGTTAGGCTTTATTTGGTTGGTATGTTGTGCTAAGAATTATTTTATTCTAAATGCATTTTAACACTACTAATAAGAAAAAAATAGGAAAAAAAATCATTATTTCTCAGTTTTTGGCCATTATAGTTTTAAAATAAAATGTGCTACCATGGAGAAAAGCCAAACATTGTATTTGCCCATTTATCCTGGCTATTGCAACATTGTAAATAGATATATAGGTAGAGACATACATAGATAAATAGATACAGTAGATAGATAGATAGATAGATAGATAGATAGATAGATAGATAGATAGGCAGCACAGTGGCATAGTGGGGGCAGTACGGTGGCATAGTGGTTAGTGCTCTTGCCTTGCAGCACTGGACCCCCGGTTCGAATTCCAGCCAAGTCAACATCTGCAATACGTTTGTATGTTCTGCCGTGTCTGCATGGGTTTCCTCCAATCATTTTGGCACTCTGGGTCTCCTCCTACATCCCAAAAACATACAGATTAGTTAATTGGCTTCACCCGAAATTGTCCCTAGACTACAATGCATACACTATACGATACATACATAGATATATGGCTATGGAAGGGGACTAGAGTGTGAGCCCCTCGGAGGGACAGTTAGTGACAAGACAATATACACTGTACAGCGCTACATAAGATGCTGGTGCTATATAAATACAAAAAAATAATAATAATAAAATAGATAGCATTGACAAGTGGATGGCTGAATGGACAGCTAGATAGATAGATAGATAGATGTACAATACATAGATAGATAGATAGATAGATAGATAGATAGATAGATAGATAGATAGATAGACAATACATAGATAGATAGATAGATAGATAGATAGATAGATAGATAGATAGATAGATAGATAGGTAGAAACATAATTAGACAAGATACATAGATCTAGATAGATAGATAGATAGATAGATAGATGTACAATAGATAGATAGATAGATAGATAGATAGATAGATAGATAGATGTACAATACATAGATAGATAGATAGATAGATAGATAGATAATAGATAGATAGATAGATAGATAGATAGATAGATAGATAGATAGACAATACATAGATAGATAGATAGATAGATAGATAGATAGATAGATAGACAATACATAGATAGATAGATCGATAGATAGATAGATAGATAGACAATACATAGATCGATAGATAGATAGATAGATAGATAGATAGATAGATAATCTTGCTCTTTCTGCTGATAATAATGGTATTGCCTTGTCTAGTTATTGCTCATGATACATCTACAACTTCCCAATTACTGGTCTCCAGCTGCCTCTAATTACCCCCATTACAGATACAATTATAGGAATAAAATGTGTGCCTGCTCATTTCGGCAGTGATCTGGAGAGGAGTTTGGTGGAGGCGGTGAAGGGTTATTGGAGTAGAACGGTGGAGGAAGTGAACTGTAACAGGTAATGATCTCTCGGTGGAATATTAGGATCAGACTAGGAGAAAGAGGAAACAAGCTGACAATGTTGGAGCCATATGGGTGTATTCACAGAGGAGAGCAGGCTATGCCGAGCTGCAGCAATAACATGTAACGGCACATTGGGGAAGAGTGGCAGAGGGCTCCTGGCTCACTCATACAGGGCCTGGGAGACACATCACAGTGACTCTCCTGCCCTGTTGTTTTACTTCACCTATTTCTGTAGTACCAAACCAACAGGCCGTGATGGAAGAAACTGTACAGGGTACATCCATGCAATACCCTTAACCGGTGCACTGACAGGATCTCCTGAAACACATGAGAACTTTTACAGACTACACAACAGACTACTAACTCAATGACTATAAAGAAACTAAAAGTGCCCATACCCTTACAGATACAATAATACAATACAATAACATTTGCATAGTGCCAGGGGCATAACAATAGACCCTGCAAGGATGCAGCTGCAGGGGGGCCCAGAAGCCACAGGGGGCCCCATCCTGAGACAACTGACAACTAAGGGCATGGAGAGAAAAAGCTTCTTCTATTCTCTGCACAATTGTTCTAATGACTGCATCTGCTCAGCCACTGATAACAAATCAGACAGTCCTATTCAGTGCGCCCAGCTCCCAACCTCTCTACCCCTCCCCAAGTGCTGTGTACTGTAGTGATGCTGGAGGAGTCTGCAGAGCCCGCTTCCAGCCTCTCTGCCCCTCCCCAAGTGCTGTGTACTGTAGTGATGCTGGAGGAGTCTGCAGAGCCCCGCCCCCAGCCTCTCTACCCCTCCCCAAGTGCTGTGTGCTGTAGTGATGCTGGAGGAGTCTGCAGAGCCCCGGCCCCAGCCTCTCTGCCCCTCCCCAAGTGCTGTGTACTGTAGTGATGCTGGAGGAGTCTGCAGAGCCCCGCCCCCAGTCTCTCCACCCCTCCCCAAGTGCTGTGTACTGTAGTGATGCTGGAGGAGTCTGCAGAGCCCGCCCCCAGCCTCTATGCCCCTCCCCAAGTGCTGTGTACTGTAGTGATGCTGGAGGAGTCTACAGAGCCCCGCCCCCAGCCTCTGCACCCCCTCCCCAAGTGCTGTGTGCTGTAGTGATGCTGGAGAAGTCTGCAGAGCCCCGCCCCCAGCCTCTCTGCCCCTCCCCAAGTGCTGTGTACTGTAGTGATGCTGGAGGAGTCTGAAGAGCCCCGCCCCCAGCCTCTCTACCCCTCCCCAAGTGCTGTGTACTGTAGTGATGCTGGAGGAGTCTGCAGAGCCCCGCCCCCAGCCTCTCTACCCCTCCCCAAGTGCTGTGTACTGTAGTGATGCTGGAGGAGTCTGCAGAGCCCTGCCCCCAGCCTCTCCACCCCTCCCCAAGTGCTGTGTACTGTAGTGATGCTGGAGGAGTCTGCAGAGCCCGCCCCCAGCCTCTCTACCTCCCCCCTAGTGCTGTGTACTGTAGTGATGCTGGAGGAGTCTGCAGAGCTCCGCCCCCAGCCTCTCTACCTCTCTCCAAGTGCTGTGTACTGTAGTGATACTGGAGGAGTCTGCAGAGCCCCGCCCCCAGCCTCTCTACCCCTCCCCAAGTGCTGTGTACTGTAGTGATGCTGGAGGAGTATGCAGAGCCCCGCCCCCAGCCTCTCTACCCCTCCCCAAGTGCTGTGTACTGTAGTGATGCTGGAGGAGTCTGCAGAGCCCCACCCCCAGCCTCTCTACCCCTCCCCAAGTGCTGTGTACTGTAGTGATGCTGGAGGAGTCTGCAGAGCCCGCCCCCAGCCTCTCTGCCCCTCCCCAAGTGCTGTGTACTGTAGTGATGCTGGAGGAGTCTGCAGAGCCCCGCCCCCAGCCTCTCCACCCCCTCCCCAAGTGCTGTGTGCTGTAGTGATGCTGGAGGAGTCTGCAGAGCCAGTTCTGCTCCATCAGAGATGGACAGAGTGAGTGTAATAAGCTGAGGCTGGGAAATCACTTGTCTGTCTGTTTTCTGTATGCATTGTATGCACAAAATGTGGGCTAAGGGGCCCCATCAAAAGTTTTGCAGGGGGGCCCAGTGATTTCTAGTTACCCCACTGCATAGCGCTTTTCTCCCATAGGACTCAGAGCCCATAGACATGTCTCAGATCAGTACAAGGTTGCAGGCTGGACTGTGTTACAGAGGAAGTAGCCAGGTGTTCATTAATATTAGACTAAACAGGTGGCTTTTAAGTTTAGATTCAAATGCTTCCAAGGATGGAGATGTCCTGATTGGGTGTAGAGATGTTGCAAACATAGAATTTTCTGTTCGCGAACGGCGAAAACGAACTTCTGAAAACTGTTTGCGAACAGGCAAATCTGGTGAACTGCCATAGACTTCAATGGGCAGGCAAATTGTAAAACCTACAAAGACTGTTTCTGCCCACAAAGTGATTAAAAAGTTGTTTCAAGGGGTCTAACACCTGGACAGGGGCATGCCGGAGGGGGATCCATGCCAAAAGTCCCACCAAAAATTACAGAGTTGACGCAAAGTAGAGTTTCAATCCCTAAAGGGCAGAAATCACATTATGCACAACTCTGGGTGTTAGTGGGCTGTGGGATGTCACACACAGAGAAATGCAATAGTACTATCAGAATACAGTGACATAATAATGCACTGGAGTGGTTCTGTGCCTGCAACTAAATGAGGCAACAGCAGTAGTGTGCACACAGCTCTGGGTGTCAGTGGGCTGTGGAGTGTCACACAGAGAGATACAATAGTACTATCAGAATACAGTCACACAATAATACACTGGAGTGGTTCTGTGCCTGCAGTGTAATGAGGTAACAGCAGTAGTGTGCACACAGCTCTGGGTGTCAGTGGGCTGTGGAGTGTCACACAGAGAGATGCAATAGTATTATCAGAATACAGTCACATAATAATGCACTGGAGTGGTTCTGTGCCTGCAGTGTAATGAGGTAACAGCAGTAGTGTGCACAGCTCTGGGTATCAGTGGGCTGTGGAGTGTCACACACACAAAAACCACAGGAGACCGATGTGCTAGGCCTCAATAGGGCTGTTTGGAGTGCTTTCACAGCAAGTGAGGAACAAAAACTTAGGCCTAGCTAATGCTTTCCCTACCTATTTGCAGCAAGTCTGGCCCTGCTCTCACTAACAGCAGAGAATGAATCCAAGTTGCCACCGCAACTTCTTTTTGATAGGGAGCAGGGGGTCCAGGAAGGGGTGCTAGCTGATTGGCTGCCATGTGTCTGCTGACTGTGAGGTAAGGGATCAAAGACAGTTTAGCTAAATGATGATGTATAGGGGGCGAATCCAATATGCCAAATGTTCAATATTTGCCACAATGCAAACAGCCGATGTTCACAGAATACTGCTCGCCGGCGAACTGTTCGGGTCATCTCTAACTATGTGTGGCAGGGAGTTCCAAAGTGTAGGGGCAGCATGACAGAAGCCTCTGTCACCAAAGGTTTTGAGGTGGACTCTGGGGGTGACCAAGTCATTAGTTCCTTTTGATCTATGATTGTGGGGGGGGGGGGGGGGGGGTGAGATGCAGTTTCAACAAATGTCAATAAGCCCATCTTAAACAGAGTTTTCCATTTTATCGGTAGTCAGTGGTGTGAGCGAAGGATTGGTGTTATGTGGCAATGGCGCCTGATTCGGCTATAAGATATCAAAATCTGATCAGAAAGGGATCTTATTCCTGCCATACACTACACATAGATTTTTAATAGATTTTAGCATCTCAGTCCATCTTATTGGCTGCTTGTTTCCCTGGATTCAGTAGTAGGAATGCTTATTTGAATTCCACAGAATTGGCATTTACGATCAGAAAATTAAAATCGTACTTCCACGGAATTCCAATTTATTTAGACCAGTCACAAGACTCTGATACTACAGCGTATTCCCTGAGTCTTGTGGCTGGCTGAAAATTTCCATGGTGTTTCGATTACAGCAGTTAAATTCTGCATTCTTTGATTGGTCCAATACTTCTGAGTCAATTTGTAAGTATTTGGCCAGAATGCAATTTGGCCAGAATCCTTGGAAATCAGAACTTGGGAATGGTAAAATTGGAAATTTAGAAAATTGGAATTTAGCAAAATCAGTAATTGGCATTGGTGGAAATCGCAATTTCCTCACAATCAGAAATTGCCATTTGCAACAATCCCTAGATGTCAGCTTATCATCTGTGTGGGTAGTAGTACGTGTCTCCCGTTCCCTGTCTGATGGAACATATTACTACTTGGAAGAGCTGCTCCCCCTAGCATTATTCCAGGAACCTCTCCAATTCTCTTTTCTTGTATCACCCTCTGACATAGTATGATATCTACATTAGCCCAAAATAAGGAACACTGAGGTTAATTCATGAAGCTGCTTTACCACAAGCGGTGTGAGCCAGACATTAGCGCATGCAGGCTATGCGTGGTGCTGTTGTGTAGCGTGTGTTCATAAGTTACGCTCGCTGCTTGTATTTGCCATGTGAAGTGAAGTAGCGCAACCGCAATACTTTACTAGTACAGCCCTACTACGTTAATCAGTCTCAATACAAACTTGGAATCCACAAAATTCTGAATCCCTTAAGAATTCTGTTGTGAATTATCAGAATATACATGCATTCAAAATCTGGCAATTGAAACCATTCCTAAAGCTGTACTGCATGTTTGTATAAAGGTTTTGGGTAAGCTACTACTTAAAATCATTATGTCTTAAAGAGACTCTGTAACAAAATTTTCAGCCTCATTTCTTCTATCCTATAAGTTCCTATACCTGTTCTAATGTGGTCTGGATTACCGCAGCGTTTCCAAGTTGCACCATCTCTGAAATGTTTCTAAGCTAATTTCCTTTGTCAAGCTTTGTCGAGCCAGGGAGGAAGGAACTGCCTCTGCTGTGATAGGGATAAGTTATGCACGCCCCCTCCACGCCCCCTCTAGGCTCACTCCTGTGTGCTGTGTTTATTCTTCACAGACAGCTTGTCTGCTCTCAGTCTCAATGTGTCTGTGTGTCTGTGAGGCTGAGGGAGCTGTAAACTGAGAAAAACAGAGCTTCACAGACCTACTGCCTCCCACGGCTCTGTGTCCCGCTCAAGCATGTCCAGAATCCTGGAACTCGACTCCTTAGTAATCACAGCTGGTCTTCTAAATCACATGTCTGGGCTCTGCACTCAATCCTGAGCTCGGATTTTCTCACAGTTTTCACCGTGTGACAGCTCCCTCAGGCTCACAGCCTCACAGACAAACCGAAAGCTGTCTGTGAATAATAAACACACCACTACAAGCCGTCTCTTCTGACTACTTCCTGTTTGGTGGCCATCTTGATTGTTTACAAAAGCAGTTTATGAAACTGCTTTTTTTATCGCCAGGATCGCAGCGGGGAGCAGCGAAAATGTCACAGAGGGGGCTAGGAGAGGACACCCAACAGGATGGTATGTTTATTTATATTGGATTTTTTCATTACAGATTCTCATTAATGAAAGACTTTAAAACATAACAAACAGAACCTGCACAATGGACTGCTTGGGTGTGCCTAGGCCAGCATGGCACATAGAAGAGCCATATGGATTGCAGTGATGCACATTGCACATTGAGGGGGCAAGGATGTTAGGAGGAAGTAAGAAGCAAACTGATGCTTATAGAGCCGTTTTGTAGCACAGACCTGAAACAGTGATAACTCAACAGCTAGCAGTGAAGTATGACTATAAACAATCCGCCCGGGGTAAGGTGACTGTACTGTGGAACATGGATGGGGGAACCATTTAATTGAAAAACTGATCTATTTATAGCAAAGGGAAATTGTAGTTCTGAGGAACAAAGGTGAACAATATATAGGATTAGTACTTACAGAGCAACCACCGATAGGATGGACAAAGAAAGTGACCCAGAGCTCCACTTTTTAGAAGAATGTGATTGCTGCCCCAGACTGGTGCTTTGATACGGAAAATATGCCACTTTGCTTCACACACAGAGACCCAGTGCACACACTCCAAGGCAGGTAGAGACTATCGAATTCCAGATCTGAATATAGAGTAGCATGGCACGTACATGTGTGTCTCTCAGCCGGCTCTGTACCCGATTAGTGGTGGCCACTTATAGGGTGGGGGGAGGTAATCTTCTTCCATTAAGGATGCTGGGTTGTGCACTATTTGTTACTATTTGAGAGAAGATATGGTAAAGTGTTGAACCGCCTTTCAGGAAGATGGTGCTTTAATTGGCAGTCATGGCCACAGGATTCTGGCTTTTTCTTGTTTTTCTTCCCTTTCCCTTACCAAATCACCTTATTTTCCCTCCTGAAGGTGTGCTTTGTGGTCCGGTGTAGCCTAGAACTTTGGTCGGGGTCATGTGGAGTTTGGGACCTGGAGTTTTTTCTGCCTAGCCCTGGCCTGGGTCGTTGTCTGTGCAGGTACAGGCCATGTGGAGACCACTGCTGCTACCCAGGAGGTCTGGGCTCCACTGAGGTCGGAAGACTCGATGTGACCTTAGGGATAATAAATAATTGCCAAGTGAGACTGGTGGCGTCATAGTATGGCAGCCTCGGCTCTTGGCGTTTGGACATTTCCCTCCCCTCCTTACTCTTACCATCCAACCCATCACCCTCCTTTGAGCAGGGCCGGTTCAAGTAACAATTGGGCCCTAGGGCAAAATTAGCCTGGGGGCCCCTCAACAGACACCCCCGACCAAAAAGTGTCATTAGACGCCCTTTGTTGCAGCCAAATTTCCATCCTGGGCCCCTGAGCTGGCTGCTGAACGTCCCCCCAATCACCTCCCAACTTAACAGACTCTGCAGAGTCCCTGAGGAGCAACAGTTAAGATGGGGGAGGGGCAACTTGGGGGCCCCTACAGGCTCTGGGCCCATTTTTTCCTATGGTAGCTCCGGCCCTGCCTTTGAGAACCTGTATGAGCCAAAACAAGTTCTGGGTAGAGCACCTATTTGTACTTGGCAAAATAAATGATTCTGATTCTAGTAATAGAGAGAGGCCAGTGGATTGTTTATATTATGATCGTAGATTATGCCACACACTTTTACACCATTTTTTAAAAAATTTACTGATGCGAGGAAGTTGGATTAAGTCTACAAGATGGGTTGACCAGAAGTGCTAAATAAATATTAAAGCTAATTTTCCAGACTTAAACCAACACTTTCCCTTATATGATACTGAAAATTTTCTTTGCATCACTGGCTGCTTATTTTAAGGTGATAGAATATTTGTATGTTGATTCCTTTATCTATTGGGGTGTGTTGATTATTCCATCATTATTCCATCATTATTTCATTGTGCGACATTTTGAGGAGTTGCTCGTCCTTCCAGGACGCATGACACATGTAACAAGGTGATTTGCTAAGGAGCAGATCTTATCCCTCTCGTCGGTCTCTGTTGACAAATTGTGCCATAATGGTCTGACATTTGATTCATGTAATGTAGTCTTGGAGGATCTTGAGTTCCTCTGAATATAAATTGATGTGTTTTGGCCCGGGGAGCAATTACCTGGTGATGGAATTATGTGTGTCTACGACAATTATCATCTCTTTATATTGCTTTATGTACACAGCTCTTGTATTATTTATTTGCAAATGTAATTCCCCCAATGTGAAGAGGTGATGTCTTCGTCTGATTTAATTAGAGGAACAATTTCATTTGATTGCTTTTGATATGATTGCTGAATAGATTACACCGTTGTGTTTATAAGGTGCTCTTGGCTCGATCAGGGGAAAGGGAAGCCATGGAATTCGTCATGTCCCAAGTTCTTAAAAAACAAAACTAAGACTGGAGAGAAAAAAACATCGAAGTGCGTCAAATTCAATTTACAACGAAGGCCAGTGCTGACACTTAACATGCCACGGTCAAAACAATTGTCCACGATCATCGTGGCTAACAATCTGCTTCCTGACGGTGACAGTCAGAGCAGGGTTTCTGGAAAAATAACTTGATTCCTGGGTCTGGGGCAGTGGCCACCCAATGGGGGTGGCTAGTCAAGGAAGAGCAAGAGGAAATAGGAAAGGGGGGCTGCAAATGGGAAGTAGCACATGGAAGATGGGAGCAGCTGCACGTTAGGAGGGGAGGAGCATAGTTAGCAGCCAACTGGTAGTTCACACCGGCAGTTAGTCGTTTTTTAGGCACCGTAGGATATGAGGGGGGGGGGGGGCATTGCAATATTGTATGTTCTTTTCTTTTCTGGCTGAACTCTATTGCCAGATGTCTTTTTTTTCCCTCAAACAAACTAATTATTTAACCACGTAAGGACCACAGGCTTACACCCCCTAGTGACCAGGCTGTTTTTTTTTTTTTTTACAATTCAGCCCTCTGCAGCTTTAACAGATCACTGCAGAGCCATACAACTGAGCACACAAAGCCCCCCCCCCCCCCCCCCTTCAGCCTACTAACAAAGCTTTCTGTTGGTGGGCTCTGATCATCACTGCTGCAGGGCTTTGTTTGTTTAATTAATGTATTTCTTTTTTTTACATATAAACGTTTGTTCCCAGGGAAAAGCTGAGTGACAGGGCTGTCCCCATTACAGTGCTGCAGTAAATCGCAGCGCTGTACAATGTAAATAGACAGCAGTTTCACCATCTAACAGTCTGATATCGGCGATCGTCGCTGGTAGACTGATGATGGACCTCTGCTCCGTTACTTAAGCGCTAATCTCCTCCCCAGGACTTGACGCGTTTTGGCGTTATGCGGTCCTGGGGGAGCCACCTTGCGGCGTTGTGGCGTTAGGTGGTCGTAAAGTGGTTGAATATGCTCAAAAGAAACTTTATCTGGTTTTTTTTTCCCCCTTGGGAAGGAGACAGGTGGCACCTTTTTTCCTTGTGTTTGATTGGCTGTTGACCAACACACACGCGCAAACTTATATCAGGGTCCTCATGGTCTGGACCCCGTATGTAAGCTTCTTATCATTTTTATTCTTTTTTTTATGAGAATTTGCCTTTAAAATAAACGGTTACACTTAGAGTTGTGTTCTGTTTGCATTTTTATGCTAACATCCTGGTAATGAGGGATTAGAAAGCCCCTGGACCTCTGACATATCACTGCTTGGTTCAGGGGCGTAGCAATAGGGGGTGCAGCGGTAGCGACCGCATCGGGGCCCTTGGGCCAGAGGGGCCCCGAAGGGCCCTCCCTCAACTACAGTATTAGTTCTCTATTGGTCCTGTGCTCATAATAATCACTTCTTTATATACATTGAGTAGTGGTAAACATTAACAAGCTCTTCCCCATCCCCTTCTTGCACCTCTGACACTGTAGTTGCCATTGGCAGGGATTGCTATGTATAGAGTGCTTGGGGGTAATCAGTAACAAGCTGCTCCCCACCCCCTTCTTGTACCTCTGACACTGTAGTTGCCATTGGCAGGGATTGCTATGTATAGAGTGCTTGGGGGTAATCAGTAACAAGCTGCTCCCCATCCCCTTCTTGCACCTCTGACACTGTAGTTGCCATTGGCAGGTTTTGGTGCACCGTATCAATTGTTATGTATAGAGTGCCTGGGGGGCCCCATTGTAAAACTCGCATCGGGGCCCACAGCTCCTTAGCTACGCCACTGGCTTGGTTCTTTGGATTGGTGAACACGACACATACAACCTTATAATGTGGGTTGTTGGCAGCTGGTAAGCCTCTTTCCCTCTTTGGGTGATGGTGTGACCACGAGATTGTATAAAAGCTCAGTAACCACTATGGTGAAATTCTAAGACACTGTGTACTACACCCTTTGGATTATTGTGATCAGCACTGATATTTATGTTTAATTATTTAAATGTGGCCCAACAAATGGCATCAGAGAGGTTCTGAATTGCTGGTCATTATCATATGTCAAACTAGCAAGTCAGCATTTTACAAATCTATCAGCTGAGCTCCATAATTTCTTCTAAGCATTGGTAACCCTACCGGCAAGGTGCATAACTGTAAACACCCCTCCTTTCCCCCATGTGAAGTGCGTAGTAACATCACATGATATCCCAGAGTGTTCTTGGGCAGTGGTATAGCAATAGTGTTTGCCCGTTGTGGCAAGTCAGTGTTTGCCCATTGTAAAAACTTTTAAATCCCTGATTTACATTTTGGCATTTATTACATGGTGACATTTTTACTGCTGGCAGGTGATGTAGCTGCTGCATGATCTTTGAGCAGTTGGAACCAGCTGTAAACAGCTATTTCCCACAATGCATCAAGGTTCACAGACAGGAAACTGCCAAGAGTACGTACTTTTCTTGTTTCTTGTGGGAGGGGTTTCACCACAATATCAGTCATACAGCACCCCCTGATGGCCTGTTTGTGAAAAGGAATAGATTTCTCATGTAAAAGGGGGTATCAGCTACTGATTGGGATAAAGTTTAATTCTTGGTCGGAATTTCTCTTTAAATAGTGGAAAGCAAACAGTTTTCTTCACTTTGTGTACTCCTCTCTCACCCTGTGACTATTCTTGGCACGTTTTGGTGCTTCATGTCCCACAATTGTTATGCGTATGTATTGTACGGCTGTCTGTAAGTTGGGCGCCAGGAGAGCCGAATTACTGCTCTCCCTGTTGCTGCAAAGCTCACCAGCGGCGTTAAATACTATTCCCCCTCCGAGCTGTCACCACTTGGAGGAAGATGTTGTGATGATCCGCTCAGCTGGCTGCACAGGCAGACAGCTGATTGTCCATTCCTCTAGTCTGTGGGCTGCAGGTCTCTGGAACAGAGACCTGTCTTTCCATTGCAAGTTTCTGGTCTGTTCTCTTGCTGGGGAATTTGCATACATTCGTTATGCAAATCCCCTACCTGCCTTCTTTGATGACTGACACTATAAGAGCTTTATGTTTCCCAGAATGCTTGGCTGGTCATTTCCCTTCCATGCTCAGTTCCTGATGGACACTGCTGGAGTGTCAGCCATTGCTATCTAGTATAGTTAATTCCTGGGGGTTGCTTTAGGCTCCCCTTCTAGCCCAGTCAGGTTGTATTATCTGTATTGCCTGTTCTGTCTTGTCTTGCCTGTTTGCCATTGTCCTGTCCCTATGGTGGTTGACAGGAAATGGTTCTGATCTATGTTCTTGGAGTATAGCTGGTGCAGCGGTTGCTACCAGCTATCTCTTCTGTTCTGTCTCCTGGGATCGTGCTAGCTACTTTGTGCTAGCGCTGGGGATCCTTCTGTTCTGTCTCCTGGGATCGCGCTAGCTACTTTGTGCGAGCGCTGGGGATCCTTCTGTTCTGTCTTGTCGGTCGCGATTGCGCTGTCACCAGCGGCGGTTGATAGCGAATCGTTCTGTCTTGCTGAGATCGCACTAGCCGCTAGCGTTAGCGGCTGTGGATCTTTCTGATCTGTGTTCCTGCTTGGATCACACTTGCTCTGGCGGAAGAGCGGTGGATCCTTCCTGCCTAGTTCTTGTTTTTCGTGTGTCTGTCTTGTCCGCTGCGCTTGCTACAGGCTCGGTGAGGTAACCGTTAAGCAAGCGCTCGCGTCCCCTGTTTCATGTTTGTCTGTTTATGGTTAGTTAGGCGTGCTTGTCTCTATTGTGCTTATCACGTGGAGATCGCGCATAACCGCGTGCACTGTTGCGAATGAGTGCGGTGTTCGCGGTTAGCTAGCGTTGTTATTTTCCTTATCTCCTTATTGTATTTGCTGTGCCTTTGCTACCCTTGTATTCTATTCTGTTCTGCCTTGTGTCACGTCTCGTGATCGCACCTCTCGCGATCGCGTTCCTATTTCGTATCTGCTGTTGTGTGTGTGCGGTCGCGGAGTGGCGACTGGATTGGTGCACACACATACAACCTATCCCTTTTGCTCAATCTCATTCGCAATCGCCTCTCTTGCGATTGCGTTCTGCGCTTCGTACAATTCCTGTCTGGCACTTGTGGAGGTACAGAGGATTGGTTCCTCTGCACTCCCCAGCGCCATCTGCCGACAGGAATTTCCCTCTACAGGTGCGTAGCACCTTTTGCTGGGTTCCTGCAAATTATACGCTTGTGGAGGATCTCCGCCGTGTCAGCGCACGCGTTGTGCGCTGATCACGGGGAAAGTTCCACAATCGTGACAGATGTAATCCGGGGTACAGCAACCACCACAGCCTCTTTAAATTACCCTTATGTGCCCCAAGCAGCATTATATTGTTGCTATGGGGTTCCTGGTTTTGGCTTCCGGTGATGAGCTCTGTGCATTGAAACCACCTGCTTCAGTACCACTGCTCTAGGGCAGAAGGCTAAACAGCATCATAGCCTAAGCTGGGCATTACGGGTGCGGGTGCATATCAACATAAAGCAATACAGAGATGAGAAGAATTTTGACCTTTAACCAGGATACTTAAAGGGTACCTGAGTGTGCTTTTACTAACATGGGGCATTTTTCCAGCCCCCGCAGTCCTCTAGGTCCTTCACTGTCCTCCAGCATGTGCAGAACGATTCCGGCAACGGGTGTGCGATCAAGGAGGTGCACTGCTGAGTTGGAGACTTTATCAGATCACACAGCAGAATGTAAGAAACCACAGCTAAGTGAAAACACACTATTTATTCACAATTCGGGTATCCTTTACCCACATACCAACCACCGCATCATGTATTTACATATCTTCTTTTGTTTGAAAGCCGCATGTGCGTGCACGTGCCTCTGAGTGCACCTGTGACGCCAGAGTACTGATCGGTGAATGGGAACAGCTGTTCTCAAAGCTGATCAAACTGCCTGTAACAAATGATCACTGCCATCAGTGAGATGCTGGTGGTCTTTCGGAAAATGAAAGTGTAAACATATACACTTCCTGCGTACTGTTCACAGTACACAGCAATAAAGTACGGGGAGTCTGGGACTAGTGGCCAAAAAGTAAAAATGCACCCACATACATTAAAAGAATAAAACAATAATTAAAAAAATCCCCATTCATAATTAATGGATTAATTAACCCCCTCCCCCCCCCAAAAAAAATGACAGAGTAAAAAAAGAACTCTGAAAGAGTTAAAAGGAACCTTAACTGAGAGGGATATGGATGTTTACTGTTAAACAATACCAGTTGCCTGGCAGTCCTGTTGATCTCTTTGGCTGCAGTAGTGGCTGAATCACAACCCCGAAACAAGCATGCAGCTAATCCAGTCTGACTTCAGTCAGAGCACCTGATCTGCTGCATGCTTGTTGAGGGGCTGTGGCTTAAAGCATTAAAGACACAGGATCAGCAGGAGAGTCAGGCAACTGGTATAATTTTAAAAGGAAAAATCCATATCCTTCTCAGTTTAGGTTCCCTTTAAATATTGGGTATGTAAGTGGCTGACTCAGGCTTGACTCTGAAATTTCAACTATAATGCTCTTTCCTAGCAGAAAATGGCTTCTAAGAGCAGGAAAGAGACAAAAAGGATCAATAGTTCATAGATTTTAGCTCTGGCATACTTCAATGAATGTGTAATCGAGCAAAAACAATAAAACTGTTAAAACTTAAAAAGTAGATTTAAACATTAAATAAAACTGTGGATTGTCTTAAAAAGTCATTTTTAGTAGAAAAAAAGATAGATACAATCATTTATTTTATTAGTTTATTTTCGTCTCGGTTGTCCTTAAAGAAGAAGAGCAGCGAGAGAAGGGAAGGAGGGCGGTGGAGAGGGAGAGGTGTTGGTTGATGATATTGATAGCGTTAGTTTGCCATTCATAGATACGTTACACAAACCCTGCTTGCAATGGAGAGTCTTGCTCTTATGCCAAGTCCGACGTGACATCTGTGTAGCAGAAAAACAAAGTATTAAACACACACAGCTTCCTCTGTTTGACGAGGAGATTGTCCCATAAAGATGTGGTGATGAAGTAGACCTCTCAGGCTCCTTTAGTGCCACCATTAATAAATCAGACAATAAATATTGGCATTAATATAAGGCGCGTCGCTTCCTGCAAACGCCTTTATTAATACTATGCACCGCCAGATATACGAGGGGAATAAACAGCGATAGCAGGAACAGTTCCTCCTTGCCTGCATGCTCGGGGGCTTCCACCAAGGTCCATAAATCCTCCGAGTGGTTGTAATCCGTTTCCCCAATGTTTAAAAGCTTCTCCAATGCTGCAAATCATTAGGCAAATGCAGCAACATCCTTTTCTCCGTACCATAAAACCACCCTCAACTACTCACGTCTCGCAGAATACAACTCAACGTTAAATATGGGTTCGCCACAAGGGTTTTTTTCTCAACCGGGTGTCTCGTCCGTCTGCGCCGTATTGATTCAGAGCTCTGTGCAGGACGATCGCGTCTTAATAAGGGCTAATTGAAGCCGTACGAAGTCGAGAAGCCAAGATTCATGGTGCCCATTTGAAGGCATTTCATCGGGATGTCTGAAGATGTATTAAAAATATGAAACAATTGATTCGGCGTATCGCGGCATACATCAGGTTTAATGCTTCCTCGCGTCGCGCAAAACAGATCTGCGGCAGCGATGAGGGCCGCGCAGATTAATGAATGGGAAAGTTGCTATTCGGAGGCGCGCATAACTTAAGGCCCTAAATGTGCTCTTTAATGTGAAGCAATATTGAAATGGGTTTGATCGCTACAGTATATTAAACTGTCAAGGCACAATAGCTTCTATGATGATAGAGTCATTCCGAGTTCATTTCAATTCATTTGATTGAATAACAGCCAGCGTGCGCATTTATTTTTGCTTATTGTGATTTAATTAAAATAATTACATTACTAATTCATCTGATGCATGATGAATAACCGCTCGAGCCGCAGAGAGACGGACGAGAAAATAAACATCAGTGATCGGTTCTTGCGTTCATCAAGCAATCGCAAGTAACAGTTTAGAAGAAAAGATAAATGTCTTCAGACTGAAGTTACTGACAATAGCTGTCGCCCCAGGAAGATCTGTCCTGAGAACATTCTGGGCAGATACACAAATAGGAAGATTGTTCTGTTATAGGGAGAGAGGTGGAGGGAGCATGACTGAGAGGTGCCCTACTGCAGCTGCTACAACAGAACAACAAACGCTGGTTTTGTTGCATGTTTTTCAAAAACGCACATAATGAAAGTCAATGGTGATGCAGCGGTATTGCATTTTAGTGCGTTTTGTATGCCTTTTGCATGTGTTTTTCTATGCGTTTATTTAAAAAAAAAACAAGTTTAATGCTGTATTTCCACTTCCTGTTGACTTCCTAGTGATTTGCATAAAACACACTGAAAAAAAACACATGCAAAACTCATACAAAATGCATATGCGATTTATATATGCGAACCTCAAACGAATGCACATGAAAACACAAGAAAACCGCATGTGCGGGAAAATACGCAAAACACAAACGCACGTAAAACACACAAATGCATATGAAGCAAAACGCTAAGTATCCCGCACTGCCTAATGTGTTCCAAGCCTAAGGACTCTTGCACGCTGCATGCAAATCCGATTTTTAATCGTTTTTTACATTCGATTCTGATTTTTAAACGTTACTGCATGCTGTGTTTTTGATGCGTTTTTCTGTTGATTGTATTAAGGAAAAATCGGAATTGCAAATAGGAAACGGAATCAGAATCGGAATCGCAAAACGGATTTGCGGTGTGCAGGGAGCTAGAGATGGGCCGAACCTCAGATTTTAGGTTCGCGAACCCTGTTCGCGAACCTCAGCGTAAAGTTCGGTTCGCGAAAAAGTTCTCAAACCACAATAGACTTCAATGGGGAGGCGAACTTCAAAATTTAGAAAAATGTCTACTGGCTGGAAAAATGATGGAAATCATGTTTCAAGGGATGTAATACCTGGAGTTTCTCCCTCCCGTCTCTTCTGCCAAGGAATTTCCAGTATTTCAAAAGCCAGCTTACATACCGTGGCTGGGGATTGAACCCAGGTCTCAGTGTATGGTAGGTAACTAACATATCCATTATACCACCAACACTACTAGCTGAAGCTAGCCTACTATGTACCATTTATGCTCAATCCAAGAGAAAAATTAGACAAGACAAATAACATTTATATCACGCTTTTCTCCTGGCAGACTCAAAGCGCCAGAGCTGCAGCCACTAGGGCACGCTCTATAGGCAGTAGCAGTGTTAGGAAGGCTTGCCTAAGGTCTCCTACTGAATAGGTGCTGGCTTACTGAGCAGACAGAGCCTAGATTCGAACCCTGGTCTCCTGTGTCAGAGGCAGAGCCCTTAACCATTACACCATCCAGCCACTGCTTAAGGATATGTAGCCAGACATGGCCTTGCCTTTTGTTCAACAGTTGTCAAGAGAAAAATTAGACAAGACAAATAACATTTATATCACGCTTTTCTCCTGGTGGACTCAAAGCGCCAGAGCTGCAGCCACTAGTGCACGCTCTATAGGCAGTAGCAGTGTTAGGAAGACTTGCCTAAGGTCTCCTACTGAATAGGTGCTGGCTTACTGAGCAGACATCTGTCGCCTTTCTGGGGTACATAATTTCTACCTCGGGCCTTTCTATGGACCCTGCCAAAGTCTCTGCTGTTTTGGACTGGCCTCAGCCAGTGGGACTGAAGGCTCTCCAGAGATTTTTAGGGTTCACTAATTACTATAGAAGGTTCATAAAGGGGTACTCCACAGTCATCGCACCCCTCACCAGCCTCACAAAGAAAGGGGCAGATACAAACCACTGGTCCCCCGAGGCTCTGACTGCTTTCTCCACCCTGAAAGAATTATTTTGTACTGCACCCATTTTGAGACATGTCGACATCTCTTATCCCTTTATAGTAGAGGCAGATGCCTCAGAAGTTGGGGTAGGGGCTGTGCTGTCTCAGCGTTCTGGGTTGCAGGGAAGGTTACACCCGTGTGCCTATTTTTCCCGTAGATTTTCACCCGCAGAGAAAAACTACGATATAGGCAACAGGGAGCTCCTGGCCATTAAATTGGCCTTTGAAGAATGGCGTCATTGGCTAGAAGGAGCAGAACATACCATCACAGTCTACACTGACCACAAAAATTTGGAATACATCGAGGGGGCTAAGAGATTGAGTCCCCGACAGGCTCGGTGGTCACTGTTTTTTTCAAGATTCAGATTTATAATTATGTATACCCCGGGTAGTAAAAACATTAAAGCAGATGCTTTATCCAGATGTTTTGAACCAGAGACAGCACAGCCCTCAGACCCAGAGACGATTATCCCACAAAAGGTGGTATTAGCAGCCACAGAGACCTGGAGGAACTGGACTGAAACTTTAAGTCCCTTCCAGCAGGAGGTCCCTGAGGGAAAACCTGAGGGGGTCATGTTTGTACCATTGCCATTTCGCCTCCAGATATTGCAGATGTTTCACTCCCACAAAAATGCTGGACATCCTGGTGCCACCAGAACACAGGACCTGGTTGCTAGGTGTGCATGGTGGCCTTCATTGGCAACTGACTGCAAGGAGTATGTGAGAGAATGTGCAGTGTGTGCAAGAAGTAAACCCTCCCATCAGGCACCTGTGGGAACATTGCAGCCTTTACCCACCCCGAGTGAACCATGGACCCATTTGTCTATGGATTTTGTGGGTGAACTCTAGTGTTGGGCGAACAGTGTTCGCCACTGTTCGGGTTCTGCAGAACATCACCCTGTTCGGGTGATGTTCGAGTTCGGCCGAACACCTAATGGTGTTTGGCCAAACTGTTCGGGTTCGCCCGAACTGCTCAATGGCCGGCCGAACAGGGCCCCTGTTTGGCCGAACAGGGCCCTGTTCGGCCGAATACGGCCCCCCTGTGGGGTCGCAGGCATAAGGGGGGAGCATGCCCCGATCGCGGGGGGGGTCGGAAATTCCCCCCACACCCTCCGCTAGCGCTCCCCCCTCTGCCCGCTTCCCCATAAAAAAAGTTTAATGCAAGTTAAATAGTACCGGTGGCTGGCAGTGGAGTGAGGAGGAGGAGTCCGAGTAGGAGAGTGACGCGTTGAGGCCGGGCAGCGGGCGGTTCAGCGGTAATACCCTTGTGGTTCTTCCGCCCTTTCTCTGACCTCACGTCCTCTACGTCACGCGTACCCTCGTATGCAGAGGACGTGAGGTCAGAGAAAGGGCGGAAGTACCACAAGGGTACTACCGCTGAACCGCCCGCTGCCCGGCCTCAAATCGTCACTCTCCTACTCGGACTCCTCCTCCTCACTCCACTGCCAGCCAGCGGTACTATTTAACTTGCATTAAACTTTTTTTGTGGAGAAGCGGGCAGAGGGGGGAGCGCTAGCGGAGGGGGTGGGGGGAATTTCCGACACCCCCCCCCCCCCGCGATCGGGGCATGCTCCCCCCTTATGCCTGCGACCCCATGGGACCCCCAAAATGGGCATGTTTGGGGGTCCCATTGACTTCCATTGAGTTTGGGGTTCGGGCCGAACATGCCGAACATCTGGCCCATGTTCGGCCTGTTCGGCCCGAACCCGAACATCCAGGTGTTCGCCCAATACTAGTGAACTCCCGAGATCTGTGGGCATGTCCGTCATCTGGGTGGTAGTCGACAGATTCAGTAAAATAGCCCATTTCGTGCCCCTGAAAGGACTCCCCTCGGCCCAGGAGTTGGCCGATCTCTTCATCCTGCATATCTTCCGGCTACATGGCATTCCGGAAAATATAGTGTCAGATCGGGGAGTCCAATTTGTTTCTAAATTTTGGAGGGCATTCTGTCACCAGTCGGGCATGGAACTGTCATTTTCGTCAGGCTACCACCCACAGACCAATGGTCAGACCGAGAGAATTAATCAATCTCTGGAACAGTTTCTAAGGTGTTATGTTACGGATGCACAAAATGATTGGGTCAAGTTCTTGCCGTTTGCTGAATTTGCACACAATAATTTAAAAAAGCTCTTCTTCTGGATTCTCTCCATTCCAGGTGGTAACGGGAAGGTTGCCTAGGTTCTCCCCATTACCAGTAGCCTCAACTCCGTTTCCAGCTTTGGAGGCTTGGCAAAAGTCATTTAAGAACATTTGGGGAATTGTGAAAAAGAATCTAGAGAAGGCTTTTCAGAGTCAGAAAGAACAAGCTGACAAGAAACGTTCCATAGAGTAGAAGTTCCGGCCAGGAGACTTGGTCTGGGTGTCCACTCGTCATTTGGCTTTGAAACAGCCTTCACCCAAGTTGGGACCCAGATTTGTGGGTCCTTTCCCAGTAACCAGGAAAATCAACAATGTTACTTATGGCATTGACCTTCCTGCCAGCATGCGTAGTGTGAGATCATTCCATGTATCCCTGTTTAAGCCAGCAGTGCATGTAGATTCCAATCCTCCTCCCCCTGTGATGGTGGATGACCAACCTGAGTATGAAGTGGAAAAGATTTTAGACTCACGTATTGTTCAGAACTCAGTGCAGTATTTAGTTCACTGGAAGGGTTATGGCATTGAGGAAAGAACTTGGGTACCTGATTGCCGCATGCATGCGGATGAATTAAAAAGGGAGTTCCACGCCCTACACCCCGAGAAGCCGGGTAGGAGCTGTCCGGAGTCCACTCCTGAGGGGGAGGGGGTACTGTGAGAAAACGCGGAAAAGCCTGTGCTCAGAACAAGGCGGCTGATTTTACGTCCAACGCAGCGGTTTGCAAGCGAGGGCCTACATCTACTAGTGTGGCTAAACGCGGAGAAACCGCCGCATGCTTTGATAGCGGTGCGGCTGGTTCCGCGTCCAGCGCGGCGGGTGGTTCGCAACACATGTCTGGTGTGGCTGGGACTGATAGTCCACACAGGTTCAGAAGGATGTGCGCGCGCGCTGAGAGGCAGAACTTTTATGACAGCCAGAAGGGAGTTAGCTGACCTAGCCGGTCAGCTGACGTTGCAACCAATTCCCATTGGTCCAGCACTTAGGGGAGGCGCTGGATAGCGCTGTACTATATATACTGGGTGCTGGTCATTCACTGGTGGTCTGCCGTTGCGATCACTACGTGGAAGCACTCAGACCTTTTGTCAGAATCTGTGGTACTATTCTGTTATACCTCAGGCTAGTTCCAGGGTGTTGATGATCACGGAGCTCACACCCAAGTCTAGGGATCTGTATTACCATTCTGTTATACTTCAGACTAGTTCCAGGGTGTTGACGATCACGGACCTCACACCTAAGTCTAGGGACTTGTATTACCATTCTGTTATACTTCAGACTAGTTCCAGGGTGTTGATGATCACAAACCTCACACCTAAGTCTAGGGACTTGTATTACCATTCTGTTAGACTTCAGACTAGTTCCAGGGTGTTGATGATAACGGACCTCACACCTCAGTCTAGGGACTTGTGTTACCATTCTGTTATACTTCAGACTAGTTCCAGGGTGTTGATGATCACGGAGCTCACACCCAAGACTAGGCATTGTTTATTATCTGTTATGACTTTCTGCTTTCCTGACCACTCTTCTGTTCACTGATTTGGTACCTCGCTATATCTGATACTCTGTTGCCAAACCCTGCGTGCCTTAGGATTACCGAATCAGCCTCCTGTCTTTGTGCTTTGTCTGTCCGTGTGTTGCCGACCTGGCTTGCCCGACCTCGAGAACTATCTCCTCAGTTACGAGATAGTTCACAGATCAGTCAGTGACATCCTGCCTTGGTGTCACTCACGCTCTGGTCCTTCCCTCTCTCAGTCTGACTCCTCCCTGCGGGAGAGTCCCAGGTTACTGGAAGGTACTTGTTCTCCAGGACAGTATTGCCTACTGCCCTGATACCTGCTCCCCAGGTATTTTCCTCAAAGTATTACTGTTGCACCAAACACTCATATCACTCAGGTATCCAGAGGTTAGTGATATATCTGATTATCGGTGATACTGCAGATCACCAATAATCAGATTCTCTCTGTGTTAGACCGATCGTTACAGTGTGTCCCCTATTTGATATAT
Organism: Hyperolius riggenbachi; assembly: GCF_040937935.1. Taxonomy (NCBI): domain Eukaryota; kingdom Metazoa; phylum Chordata; class Amphibia; order Anura; family Hyperoliidae; genus Hyperolius; species Hyperolius riggenbachi. Next base: position 6,752,163 of record NC_090653.1, read on the forward strand.
TTAACTGACATTTTTATCGTAACAACCAATGATTTATACAGGAAAATCATGACGAGTAACAAGGTTGCCCAAACTTTCGCATCCCACTGTATGTATTGATCACTAATATAGGGATTCCTGGATATGATTGGCCATGTCATAGCTCAGAATCTCACCCACATATTTGTCGATATGTGGAACCAACAGTCTCTACTTTTTTGGAGGCGCCATGTTTCCGCTAGCCTTATGAGTTTGAGCCAAGGTCCCTTTAAATGTTACTCTCCATGCATTTCCCTGGTCACCTGAGCTTCTGGTATGGAGGTTCTAAGCTTGATTGAGTGGATTGCCATCTCTCGGCAGTATCCCTTCTCATGTCCAGTCTCTTCTGCCCTACCAAGACATCTCTAGGGCTATTTTTACTCATCCTGTTAATTTATCCCATGTCCCTCTGGTGACAGCCCTCTTATCTCCCTCCATATGTTGCTCCTGGTGTCCATCACAAAGCCAGGGGAGCCTTGCAGTGACTATGCTGACAATTACGCACAGAGAATGTTATATCCTGGCTGGATGCCTGATTCGCAGGACTGTCAGTCACCGGGAGCAATGATTGGCTTTATCTCGGTGACTACCCCTCCACCTCCTATAGGGCCCCTTCATGTCACTGTCACATGGACCTCTTCCCAAGCCACCCATGTGCGGCTGCAGTTGATTATTATTGCTATTATTAGCCTTTATTTGAGGGATGACAAGACACTCTGCAGCACATTAATGTGGGGAGCTCTATCAATAGGCATTGTTTACAATAAAGAGCATTACGGCAGAGAAAAGACACTATAATATGGCTTGTCTAATGCAAAACAGGAGAAATAAATATGTTGTCATTCATACATACAGATTGATAATACTCATTAGTTCTCTATTGTTGCGTATCTCTTGTACTGACTTGCTGCAAACACTATAATAGTTTGGGGGTTTTTCTGTTAGGAAGAAATAAAAAACAGAAAATGTCCATATCCCCATAAGGACAATGGCAGCCACAGTAATCCTTGACATTTTCTCTTCACCCATGCAGGCCATATTGAGGTAGACCGGCGGTTACATGGCTGTATAGATGATCTGTATAAAATACATTAATGAATAAATCAATCAATAAATACATACAGTATGCCTACTAAGTTTAGCTAACCTTAAAGTGGACCCAAATTAAAAACAGAAGATTTCAGAAATAAAATCTATTTTCTAAATTATAATGATAAATAGCAGCCCTTTTTCAGCTGCATGATGACAAATATAAAATATTTTTTACATTTATTGGAGGAACCCCTCCCTTCCTTTCATATTGCCGGGTCACAATCCGGCAGACTGGTGGAGTAGGAGGTGTCCAGCAAAGGAGGAATTGCTAATGGCTGCCACCTGTATAACCCTAGTTATGCAAAGAGAAGGGTGAAAAGCATGCACTGAAATGCTCATAGGCTTGAAGGAGTGTTTATTTATCTTTGTATGTGTCAGAGTGGTGCAACTAAATATTTTTAATTTAAAAAAAAGATTAAAAAAAATGTTTGGTTTGGGTCCGCTTTAAAGAGCAACTTAAACCCCAGCTTGAACCTCATCCCAATCAGTAGCCAATCCCCCCTTTCCCATGAGAAATATATTCCTTTTCTCAAATAGATCATCAGAGGGCGCTGTATGGCCGATATTGTGGTGAGACCCCTCCCACAGTGTGATGTCATGACCATGATCCTGTCAGTTTGCTGTCTGTGAGCCTATTTGCATTGTGGGAAATAGCATTTTTTTTCAATTACCAAGCATACAATATTTTTATTATTATTGACTTATAAAGCACCAACATATTCTGTGACACGGTACAATGTAAGAAAAGAAACATGGGGTGCATAATGATACAGATAATGATACTGTATATATTAAATATGGACACTGGTACAAAATACAGAACTGGTGGTTACATTAGCAGATGTAACATGATGACTAAAATGTATAACAGAGTGTAAACTATGAAATGTATAACAAATCCCAAGACACAAAAGGGAGAGAGCCCTGCCCTTGTGAGCTTACAATCTAAAGGAATAGGGGGACCAAGAGGTGGAATATCTCCCTCTGAGCATAGAATTCTCAGTAATAAACATTCCGTACAGATCACCTGGCAGAACTAAAATTGTCACCAACCATGGTAAATTTTGGAATGTAAATCAGGGGGGAGCAAAGATTTTACAATGGGCAAACACTGACTAAATAATCTATTAATTAATATTGAAAAAAAAGCTATTTTATTCATTAGTAGCTGGACGCCCGGCGTTGCCCGGATATGTATTTGACTGGTGTTGGCCCCGCCCACTTTTCCTAATCCTAACACACAATTACTCAATTACTCAATGAACAAGTTTGTGAGCTTTGCAGTCTTTGGCATTAATAATTTGCATTGAAATAAAATAAATCTGATTGGCTGTGGCTCCACCACTTTTCTGAATTTGAACCGATCACCCAACGGCCAAGTGTACCAGGTACAGGTGATTAACAGTGCAAGAGGCTTGCGCCATTAACAGTGCAATAATGGCAGCAATTAAATATCGCCCTTAAAAATCAATAGGTGGGTTTTAATTGGCTTTTGTAGGCTCCACCCACCTTTCTGAATATTAATCCCAGTCACCCAGTGACCAATTGTGCAAAGTTAAAAAAACCCTGCCACTAACAGTGTAAGAATGGCTGCAGTTTACATTTTCCCAATGAAATTTGTATTTTTCTCCGCCCACTGATGACCCGGTATTGCCCGATTATGTATTTAAATGGAGTTGGCTGCGCCCACTTTTCCTAACCCTAACACACAATTACTCAATTATTCAATGACCAAGTTTGTGAGCTTTGCGGTTTTTGGCATCAATAACCTGTGTTAAAATGAAACAAATAATATTCGCTGTTTGTGGCTCCACCCCCTTTCATAAATTTAAACCCCAGTCACCCAATGATCAGCTGTACCAGGTTTGAGGCTTGTGCCATTAACAGTGCAAGAATGGCAGCAATGAAATATTCCCCTGAAAAATCAATAGGTGATTTTTGATTGGCCTTTGTAGGCTCCACCCACTTTTCTGAACATTAATCCCAGTCACCCAGTAACCAACTCTGCGAAGTTTGAGAACCCTATCATTAACAGTGTAAGAATGGCTGCTGTTTACATTTTCCCAGTAAAATTTTGTATTTGGCTCCGCCCACTTATGAACCCACATTGCCCGCTTATGTATTTGGCTGGTGTTGGCTGTGCCTACTTTTCTAACCCTAACACCCAATTAATAAATTACTCAATTACCAAGTTTGTGAGCTTTGCAGTGTTTGGCATCAATAATTTGCATTGGAATGAAACAAATCTGATTGGCTGTTTGTGGCTCCACCCCTTTCTGAAATTGAATCCCAGTCACCCAATGATCAACTGTACCAGATTTGAGGCTTGTGCCATTAACAGTCCAAGAATGGCAGCAATGTAAATATTCCCCTTGAAAATCAATAGGTGAATTTTGATTGGCTTTCGTAGGCTCCACCCACTTTCCTGAATATTAATCTCAGTTACCCAATGACCAACTGTGCAAAGTTTGAGAACCCTACCATTAACAGTGTAAGAATGGCTGCAGTTTACATTTCCCAGTGAAATTTGTATTTGTCTCTTTTTGGTTATGGGAATAAAAAGTATCCTATACTTTATTCCAGGTAATTTACTATGTGTGTGCCAAATGTCATTCAAATCCGTTCAGCCATTGTTGCGTGATCGAGTAACAAACATCCAAACATCCAAACATCTAAACATCCAAACATCCAAACATCCGAACTTTCCCATTTATTATATTAATAGGATGTTGTTTTTATTACAGTTCCTCTTTAAATCTGATGCCTAATCCGGAACTCCCCCTTTCTGATAACTAACCTTAACCGCCTTACCACGTCTCTATACTCGCCGCAAATAACGTACATATAAAAAAATGATTCATTTCAAAAGCAATAAATAACAAAAATGGTAAAACTCAAAAATGATACATTTCAAAACGCTAAATTTCAAATCGATAGGTTTTAAAAACAAAAAATTTTGGTCCACTATTTTTTCGGACACTCAAATGTCTTCTTTTGGCACCCAATAGACAATATTTGAATTAACGCCTGTGGACACTCAGACTGTCCATTAGTCCCAGGCGCCCACATTTCCTGCTCCTCTAGCACCTTTATGGGGATGTGTACAGCTGCCAGCATGCACTACTATAACACTGATTTTTAAATTTGAAAATACAGTGAGTAAAACTTGAAATTTAACTTGTGGGCTTTAAGAATTTGTGTTTAAATCAGGCTTTTATGTGAAAACTGCAGTCTTGTGGACAGAAAACAAGATGCCTGAATAAAAACAGCTGTCTGTCCCTGTCGTGGACCTTTACTTGTGTTTATTTGTTGTCATTGTTGTTGTCCCTTTCGAGAGACATCTTAATTTCCTATAAGAACTGGCGGGAAACACATGACACAATTAAAAACCCTAGAGAGTTTCAAACCCCTTGCCACAATGCCAAAAACTTCCCAATAAATGATCTTTGGAGTTATGGTTTGATGCTTAGCCAGCAAACAACCCAAGGAATAAAAATCCTCTTCAGTTCTTCAGTCCTTCTAGTTGTCTCCTCGTTCCTGGCCTTCTCATGGTCCACCGAGAGTTCCTACATATAACAGAATCCTTCCTCATCATCATGGATGCAAATGTCTGCTATCTTATTTCCATAGTGTATGAGTTCTTCAGCTCATGTTCTTAAATTACAATATTCACCCCTGAATTGCTGTTGCCAGGAGAGCAAAACTACAGACACATTATTCAGAGCCACACACTTATACATCAGTCTTTGATCCATACGTGGACACCAACTGCAGTGTCTTTTGACTTTTTATTTTTTGGGGGGCCAACAAGGTTCTGTGCTACTGCCACAGTAGCGTAACAGTTGAAAGAATGGCAGTGTTGACATGGTATTGGTTCCCAATGCTCCCCAGACTCTGAATCTAGACAATTTATTAAAAATAAAACGGTAAAGCTGAAATTAGTTTTTAGGTTAAACTATAGGAACTATTTTCTATGGAAACAGATGATACATTTCAATAACAGTTCCAGCAGTGCACAACACAAGCAATGTTCCATGATAAAGTGCCAACAGGGAACAAAAGGTAACTCTTATCCAATAAAGCGTGGCTACTTTTTCCTACAGAAAATAAACTGAGGGTGTGATGGGGAAGAGTGTCGGAGAAGTCCAAGGACAATTAACTGAAGGTTCCTTTACATAGATAGCTATGCTAGATGTATGGGTGATTTCAGCAGTAAGGTTTAGCCAGCCATAGACTATAGAGAGAAAACACTGAGCCCTTTGTTAATAAAATGATTTCCTGTAGGGAACAGAATGTATAGATAATCTTTATTCATCTTTCACACTCTTTTGTTTGAGCCAGATGAGGTTCTCTAATTAAATCAGGAGGTTAACAACGCTTTTCAAAATACTTTATTGTTCCACTGTCAGTAACAGCAAAATTACCTCTGCAGCGGAGAGCGGCGCGGCCGCCGCTCTCGCGTTTGACGTCACGGCGGATTCCGCCGCCGCCTCCTCGGCATCGCTTCCCACCAGGTCAAGTCTTTCCAGAGTCCATCAAAGCAGGGCAGCACTCCTGCGCACCAGGAGACAGGACCTTTATGCTTTGAGGAGGCAGGTCAGCTGACCGACAGGGTGGGGCTGACTTTTGGCACTGATTGGCTGGAATCTGCTGGGTGGAACTTGTGAATGCTCTGTCTGTATTTAAGGCCTGGACTGTCAGTGCTTCCTTGTCTGCTGTTGCTGATACTTTGCGGTTAAGCTCTCAGACCTTAGATAGTTCCGGTGTGCTTTGATCCGGGAGGAAACCGGGGATTTCACACAGAGATAGGAATTGTTTGATAGCTACAATTATAATTGATTTTATTGCCTTTATGTGTATGAACCTTGTCTGAACTCTCGACTATCCTTTGCCTCACAATTCTGTACTCTGCCTATCTGTCTTGTTGCCGACCCCGGCCCGACCCTGACTCTGCTCTTGCCTTCTGATTCTGTACTTCCGCATATCTGATTGCTGCCAACCTTGGCTATCCACTGACTATGTTCTGTTTGACGATTTTGTACTGCTGCCTGACCGACCAAATACCGACCCTGCCTGTACGACCTCTCCTGTCCTGGTGATAGTCCCCACAACCAGTGGCTATCACTTGGGAGTGCTCCTGAGCTACTGTGCACCTGAACACGTGTGATCTCTCTGATTAAACCACTGACAGTTCTGTTACTATCTCTGCATTATTGGTGATTCTGCAGATCACCACATAATCAGGTATAGTTTCTGTATTATTGGTGATACTGCAGATCACACAATAATCAGAACTTTGTCACTAGCTGACACTAACCGTTACATCCACAATATAATTGGATGAAGATGATAGAAAATCCACCTTTCAAAATATGATACCCGAGTACCGGAACTGGACTGGCATGGCAAGACACACGGGGCCTCCAGGATGCTAATTGTTCTAACTTGTATGCAAGCTTCATGCAACTGTTTTCAGCTTGGAGTGCAGAAAACAAATTGGCAGAAGTTGCATTGGGTTGGACCCAGGGATGTTTTTAAAGGTAAACCGTGACCAAGAATTGAACTTCATCCCAATCAGTAGCTTTCTTACATGAGAAATCTTTACATTTTCACAAACGGATCATCAGGGGGCTCTGTAACTCTGAGGACCGTGGTACTCCTGGCAGTTTCCTGTCTGTGAACCTTGCTGCATTGTGGGAAATAGCTGTTTACACCTGTTTCCAACTGCCAAAAAGCATGCAGCAGCAACATCACCTGCCAGCAGTAAAAATGACACCATGTGATTAATGTCAGAATGTAAATCAGGGTGAGGAAAGATTTCACAATGGGCAAGCACTGACTAAATCATTTATGCATAATTATTGTAAGAATTAAGCACTTTTTTTATTACATTATTTTCACCGGAGTTCCTCTTTAACCAAAGGTATTCCAGGCTATTGCCTGGAGTGCCATTGGTGCTGGGGGGCGCCATGCCCCTACCTTATTTCCACAGTGTATAAGACTTCAAGTTGTTCAGGATAACATCTTTAAAGGGAAGCAGAGACGCCGGAAACCTAAAAAGAAAACAAGATTTTATACATACTTGGGGCTTCTTCCAGCCCCATAAGCCTGCATCGCTCCCACGCCGCCATCCTCCACTTCCTGGATCGCCGGTACCGGGTCCCGTCACTTCCGGCGGACGTGATCAAATGTCCACATGAGCAGGGGCTCCCTCCATACCCGTATGCTTGCGGCTGCGCAGTATGCAGCTGCACCCGTACGGGTATGCCGGGAGCCCCTGTGATGCGGACAATTGGCCGCGTGCTGCCGCCGACTGGCCGAAACTACGGGACCCGGTACCGCCGGATACAGGAAGCAGAGGAGGGCGGCGTGGAAGCGATCCGTGCGTATGGGGCTGGAGGAAGCCCCAGGTATGTATAAAATCTTCTTTCTGGGGCCTCTGGTTCCCTTTCATGAGACTGTTCACAGTTGGATAAGAACATGAGACCAGTTCTGGTTCCTGGACCTGTAACACACATGACATACTAAATTGGCTGATGTTGCATTTGGTTGGACCCAGAGATGTTTTTAACTAAAGGTAATTGAAACCATTGTCTGGAGTGCCATTGGTCCGAGAGGGCGCCATGCCCCTATCTTATTACCACAGCGTATGAGACTTCACGTTTCTTAACCTTCCTGGCGGTAAGCCCGAGCTGAGCTCGGGCTATGCCGCCGGAAGGCACCGCTCAGGGCCCGCTGGGCCGATTTGCATAATTTTTTTTTTCCTGCACGCAGCTAGCACTTAGCTAGCTGCGTGCAGTGCCCGATCGCCGCCGCTACCCGCCGATCCGCCGCTATCCGTCGCGCCACAGCCGCCCCCCCCCCAGACCCCGTGCGCTGCCTGGCCAATCAGTGCCAGGCAGCTCTATGGGGTGGATCGGAATCCCCTATGACGTCACAACGTCGTTGACGTCGGTGACGTCATCCCGCCCCGTCGCCATGGCCCCGTCGCCGGGATCTCCTGATCGCCGATCGCCGGCGGCGATCGGAGGGGCTGGGGGGATGCCGCTGAGCAGCGGCTATCATGTAGCGAGACTTTGTCTCGCTACATGAAAAAAAAAAAAAATTTAAAAAAAAAGATTTGCTGCCCCCTGGCGATTTTTTAGCAAACCGCCAGGAGGGTTAAAGAGGAATTGTCACAAATCTTAAAATTTAAAACACATACAAATAAGAAGTACATTTATTCCTGAGTAAAATGAGCCATAAATTACTTTTCTCCTATGATGCTGTCACTTACAGTAAGAGCTAGTCCACACTAGGTCCGGAAACGTATCCGTGGCTGCGTTTTTCAAACCGGATGAAAAACGGAGTCCCGGATACTAATGTGTATAATAGCAGCCAGTCTCACCCAAGTAAAAAACGGATCCGTCTGCATTTGCGGGGATCCGTTTTCAAAACCTGAACGGAAGGTCCGGATCTGCTGCATTTTCACGCAACGGATCAGGACCACGGATACACGCAGGGGTAGTGAAAGCAATGAGAAAACGCATCTCCAGCTCCACAGGCAAAAAACGGATGTTAAAACGGATAGCCTGAGCTTTATGATTGGCCCAAAAAAATCCTCCCACTCCTTCCTAATGATGGAGACGTTTTCTGTCAGGGAAAAACCTGAACGGAAACCGATGCAAAACTGATGCACTTTCATCAGTTTGCAGTACGGTGGGTACTTCCCCTGATCCGGACTGCAGTGTCCGTCCTGCAACTGTGTCTAGTGTGGACCAGCTCTAAGTAGTAGAAATCTGAGATTACCGACAGATGTCAGATTTTGGACTAGTTGTATCCTTTGGAGGCAGGTGGAAGATGGCTTGCTCTGGTGGTGTGAGCCCTGGAGTGAGTTATTTGCACCTGTCCTCCCCCCCCCCCTCCTCTGGAGTGGTGTATGTGAGCCAGCCCTGAGCTCTAAAGCTTGGGGTGACCCATGCTTCACTCCTTTCTCATGTGGTGCCCCCAAGTTAATGCGCATGTAGCAGAACGCAATGGACGTTAAGGTAAGTGCCTGTTTTTAATATTGGGAGGTTGGAGCGGACGGCTCCCCCCGGCGCTGGCCACGCCTGGGAGGGGTCGCCTGCGCCACCCAGCCTCCCCCTCCGGGGTGCTGCTGTGGTTCCCAGGCGGTGAGAGTGCCTGGGACCCCGCGGTCCCCCCGGTTGTATGGGGGCATTGGGAAGCCTCCCCGTGGCGCTCCTGGATAGTGCTAATGTGGCATGAACTAATTCCCGCAGGGCGACCGCTTTGCGGTATTTGTTTTTTGACCCTGCATAGTTTGGCATGCGAAAGCAAATGCATATTTGCATGAGCATTGCCTCATGAATAGACAATTAAGCCAGATTTGCAGAGCCAGACTTGCTAGGGTTAAAACTTGGTGTTAGAGCACGCATTAATTTTCTTCAGGTAAGCAGATTTTGGACTAGCCCATCTTCTCATAGGGGGATGCTCAGGGATTTATTTATTTTCAAAAGTACTTAGTGAATGGCAGTTGCTCTGTCCTAGCTGGTCAGCATCATTGTTTAATTCCTTTTTAGGGAATATCTTTATAAAGAATAAAGGCCATGCTGAGAATCCCCCACAAAGAGATGGACTAGCCCAAAACCTGTCAGTAATGTCAGATTTCTACTACCTACTGTAAGTGACAGCAACATAGGAGAAAAGTATGGCTCATTTTACTCTGGGAGAAATGTACTTCTTATTTGTATGTGTTTTAAATTTTAAGATTTTCGCGACTATTCCTCTTTAACCATTTCTGCCGCCCAGACGTGATGCTCACGTCCAGGCGGCTGCTCTGCTATGGTGCCACGCTTCAGCGCGCTCCCTAGCGTGATCGCGGGTGTGACCCCGTGGTGTCCCCTGGTAGCCCTGGGATCAGTGAACGGGAACATGGTTCCCGATCACCGATCCATGTCCCCGGCAGAAAAAAACTGAAACGCTCTTACTAGAGGCTTCAGTCTTTCTGCACGTAAAAGTTTCCACTTCCTCCTTGTGCTTCCGGTTAGCGAGAAGCACAGGGAGAGCAAAAAAACTCAAGGTGGCCATCTTGTGGCCAAATAGTAAAACTACATCTACATATTTTTACTTTACAATTTACACATATAACATTAAAAAATAACTGTTTATTTCCCACACCAAAATATTACCCACATACCATTTTTAATGGAAAGAAAAATTACAATAAAAAAAAGACATAAATAGTTACCTAAGGGTCTGAACTTTTTAAATATGCATTTGAAGGGGGTATACTATGAACATTTTTTAAATTATAAGCTTGTAAATAGTGATGGCCGCAAAACTGAAAAAATGCACCTTTATTTCAAAATAAAATATTGGCGCCATACATTGTAATAGGGACAAAGTGTGAATGGTGTCATAACCGAGACAAACGGGCAAATAAAATACATAGGTTTTAAATATGGTAGCTTGGATTATTTTAAAGCTATAATGGACGAAAACTGAGAAATAATGAATTTGTTTCCATTTTTTTTCTTATTAATCCTGTTAAAATGCATTTATAAAAAAATAATTTTGAGCAAATTGTACCACCCAAGAAAGCCTAAGTAGTGGCGGAAAAAAACAAGATATAGATCAATAAATTGTGTTAACTAGTGATAAAGTTATTAGCGAATGAATGGGATGTGAAAATTGCTCTAAAGCAGTGCTGTCCAACTTCATGGGCATGGAGGGCCATTTTTTTTTCAGACCCCATGGTGGAGGGCCGAAGGTTCTTGCTAGAGCCGCTGCCCCCCCCGGAAAAAATGCAATTAAAGGATAATTAGATTGGCAGCACTTTTCACAAAATGCAATTTAAAATAATGGTGAAGTGGAAAACACGAGGGTTCCATTGAGCGGCGCGCGTAGCCGAAAAATGGGTGTGGCCATGGACCAGAATGCGGGTGTGGCCACGGGTGGAGACAAATTTACATGAACTTAGCAATGTGGGACATTAGATTAGGATAGTGGTGGTGAACCTTTTGGAGGCCGAGTGTCCAAACTGCAACCCAAAAGTCACTTATCGCAAAGTGGCAACAGCAATTTAAACTTCATACAAACGTTTTAACTCATACATGAACATTATGGAAAATCCAAGTTGAAAATAAACTGTGAAGATAAACAATTTCATCCATCCTACTCCTGAAAAATGTGGGGTTTTTTTTAGAACCTCCCAGTTTTATTTTCCGTTTTAAAAAGCTAAAAAAGTAGGTTTAATGCTATTTAATGCTATTGTCTCATGATGACGATTCAGCTTTTCCATAGTCTCACAGTTCGCAATCATGTGACCCCCAACAAGACAAATTCAGCAATCATGAGGCCCCCAACAAATCATGAGGCCCCCAACAAGACAAATTCAGCAATCATGATGCCCCCAACAAGACAAATTTAGCAATCATGAGGCCCCCAAAAAATCATGAGGCCCCCAACAAGACACATTCAGCAATCTTGAGGCCCCCAACAAGACAAATTTAGCAATCGTGATGCCCCCAACAAATCATGAGGCCCCCAACAAGACAAATTCAGCAGTCATGAGGCACATAAATAGACAGCATTTCACATAAATAAGCAGAATGCCCCTTTAGTGACAGGTGCCCCCCACTTAGATAGTGACAGGTGCCCCCCACTTAGATAGTGACAGGTGTCCCCCCCCAGTTAGATAGTGACAGGTGTCCCCCCCCCAGTTAGATAGTGACAGGTGTCCCCCCCCAGTTAGATAGTGACAGGTGCCCCCCCAGTTAGATAGTGACAGGTGCCCCCCCAGTTAGATAGTGACAGGAGCCCCCCCAGTTAGATAGTGACAGGTGCCCCCCCAGTTAGATAGTGACAGGAGCCCCCCCAGTTAGATAGTGACAGGTGACCCCCCAGTTAGTGACAGGTGCCCCCCCAGTTAGATAGTGACAGGTGCCCCCCCAGTTAGATAGTGACAGGTGCCCCCCCAGTTAGATAGTGACAGGAGCCCCCCCAGTTAGATAGTGACAGGTGCCCCCCCAGTTAGATAGTGACAGGAGCCCCCCCAGTTAGTGACAGGAGCCCCCCCAGTTAGATAGTGACAGGTGCCCCCCCAGTTAGATAGTGACAGGTGCCCCCCCAGTTAGATAGTGACAGGTGCCCCCCCCAGTTAGATAGTGACAGGTGCCCCCCCAGTTAGATAGTGACAGGTGCCCCCCCAGTTAGATAGTGACAGGAGCCCCCCCAGTTAGATAGTGACAGGAGCCCCCCCAGCTAGTGACAGGTGCCCCCACCAGTAGCGAGCCCGTTACCTCTGGGGCTGGCCTCTCCTGTGTCCCCGCTGGCCTCTCCGGTGTCCCCGCTGGCCTCTCCGGTGTCCCCGCTGACGATGCTGCCGCTGCCTCACAGATCAGACCTCACAGATCGCGGCGACTGAAGCAAGCAGAGCGCGCGCATGACACCCGCGCGGCAGAACGTCACATGCGGAAGTGACTAATGATTCACTTCCGCATGTGACGTACTCCGTGCGGGTACCATGCGCCCTCTGTTTACATCAGTCGCCGCGATCTATGAGGTCTGATCTGTGAGGCAGCGGCAGCGGGGGGACATAGGAGAGGCAGCGGCAGCAGGGGGACATAGGAGAGGCCAGCGGGGACATCGGAGAGCCAGCGGGGACACAATAAGAGGGAGCAGGCATGGCGCCCATAGCGCAAGCCATGCCTGCATCCCAGGGAGACGAGCGGGCCGCAGCAGGTGGCCTGGCGGGCCGGATGCGGCCCGCGGGCCGCCAGTTGGGCAGCACTGCTCTAAAGCATAAGGTGAAAAATCTCCACGGGCTGAAATGGTTAAGTAAACGTCTTTAATGAGGATATTCACAGTTGGACGAGAACAGTAGACCAAATCTAGTTACTGGACCTGTAACAAACTTGACATACTAAAAGTATGGAGCTTATGTTGTTACAGGCCAAATGACTGACCCGGCCTCATGCTTCCCTGCAAGCCTTTAAATTGAGCTGATCCTTGTTTCTAGTCCATGCCTGGTCCAGCGCCCCTCACCTTTGGAGAAAATGTTACATTTTGTGTTATGGCTTGGTTTTCTTGCAGGTGGTTTCCGATTCATACAAGTGACCCCCTCAAAGTTTGTTCAGTAAGCCAGGTCTTTAATTGCCACTTCTTATGAGCTGTCAGTGTAGAGGAGCCTCCTGCCAATGTCACATAGTTACATAGTTAATTGGGTTGAAAAAATACATATATCCATTGAGTTCAACCAGAAAATACACTATGGTACAATGCTAGCCTGAACTCTCCCAGAGCCGTTACAAGGCTTTGACCAATTAGCCCTAAAAGAAAAAAATTCCTTCCCGACTGCAGGTGGCAATCAGATAAAATCCACATCAACACCGCCAGGAATTACCTAGTAGTTATAGCCATGGGTGTCCTTTCATGGAAGGAAAGCATCTAAGCCCCCCTTAAATGCAGATATAGATGTATTTGCTGTAACGACTTCTTGTGGTTATATATTCTCCATGTTATTATTATTTTTATTATTATTATTAGTAGTAGTAGTAGTAGTAGTAGTAGTAGTAGCAGCAGCAGCAGCAGCAGCAGCAGCAGCAGCAGCAGCAGCAGCAGCAGCAGCAGCAGCAGTAGTAGTAGTAGTAGTAGTAGTAGTAGTAGTAGTAGTAGTAGTAGTAGTAGTAGTATTGATTTATAAAGCGCCAACATATTCCGTGGCGCTGTACAAAGTAAGAAACAAACATGGGGTACATAATACAGACAATGGTGTACACCACTATACAAGATACATAATTAGTGACAAAATACAAAGAATGATACAAAATATAGAATTGGTAATGACAGTGATAAAAGTAACATGATGAATAAAATGTATAATGATTTCCAAGACACAAAAGGGGGAGAGAGCCCTGCCCTTGCCAGCTTACAATCTAAAGGGAATGGATGGGAAACAAGAGGAGGGGTAGTATCAGGGGCGTAACTAAGAGCCACCGGGCCCTCCTGCAGAAATTCTGAGCAGGCCCCCGTACATACCTTCCGTGCGTCCGGACGCTTCTCGCTCTAGTGACTAACGCGACTTCCTGTTTAAACAGGAGACCGCGTCACAGGAAGCCACGTCAGTGGAGGAAGCCCAGAGGAAAGGGGTCGGTGCAGAGCAGAACTCCGTCCGCTGGAAGTGGAGGAAGTACAGGCGGTTACAACAGCTCAGCATAAGAGGGTGCTGATCAGCAGCACCAGGATTTTCAGGACGATCGAGTCCCCGCAGACACAGGAGGGACAAGCGGCAGAGGAGGAGCAGGAAAAGAGACAGATCCAGCACGTCCTCGTCGCAACCCACGGGCACCGGTTCCAAGGGACAATTATCCACACAGGAACAGGATACCAAAGGGGCAGAGGTAAGCTCCCTGGTGGTTAATATTTCCACCCATATATTAACTGCCGCTGAACTATCAGTTCTAGAGAAAGGGCTAGGTTTTGTGCCTGTATTTGATCAAGACTTCTTTGATTGGGAGACAGAATTTGATAAATTTGTTAGGAATCTTCAATTAAATATGTGTTTCAAGGATACTACTGCAATATCAGGGGCGCCAGTGCTGCGGAGGAAAAGCACGTGGTTACCAGACATGATGACCCCCGCTTTGCAAACGTTTAAGAAATTGGTTTATGCGGAAGTACAGAAAGGGTGGCCCAGTTTGAAACATACAGTCAGCTCTAATTTGACTTTTGCTGAAAGGAAGGCATTGAAGTCCCTTAAACAAAATGAAACCATTCTAGTGATGAAAGCAGATAAAGGGGGCGCCACTGTGGTTATTGACAAACAAGAATATGTGGAAGAAGCGCACAGACAATTAAATGTTGAGGGCCACTATGAGAGGTGCAGGAGTGACCCCACCTGGGTCATTAAATCAAAGGTGGACCATTTAATTAATGAAGCTCTGTTGATGGGTATGATAGATAAGAAGACAGCAGATTATTTAGATGTAGCACACCCCCAAGTGCCGCTGCTTTACTTACTCCCTAAAATTCATAAGAACTTAACAAATCCCCCGGGGCGTCCCATAGTATCGGCCGTTGGGTCTACACTGTATCCACTTTCCAAATATGTAGACTAATTTTTACAAGAATTGGGGAAGATCATCCCCACATGTCTGAAAGACACTACAGATCTGCTTCTGAACCTTTCAGGGGTTTCAGTGAGGGGTGAAAGCTGTTCACCTCAATTCCACATGAGGAAGGAATGGGATACATTGAGGAATTCCTTCTAGACACAACACTGTCGCATCACCAGATCTATTTCCTGCTTGATTGCCTTGAGATGGTTCTCAGAAATAATTATTTTAAGTTTGAAAATGACTATTATTTACAGACACAAGGCACGAGCATGGGATCGCCAGTAGCTCCTTCGTTCGCTAACCTGTTTATGTATAAACTTGAATAGAAAATGTTCATTACCAAAGTAAAGTATTGTGATAAGATTTTGAAATATTTCAGGTTTGTGGACGATGTCTTGATACTATGGAAGGGCGAGTTAGACAAGCTCCAATTAATGGTGGAGGAGGCCAATTTGGCGCACCCAACCATTAAGTTCACTATGGAACACTCGGAGAGGGTTATCCACTATCTGGACGTGGCGATTTCTGTTACTCCAGATGGGTTGCAAACAGATCTGTACACTAAGCCAAAAGATAGGAACAACCTTCTGAGAGTGGATAGTTTTCACAACAGAAATGTAATCAAAGCCATACCTAAAGGTCAACTGATGAGAGCCAGAAGGATAGCTTCCACAGAGGAAGGCTACCACAAAGCAGCAAATATGCTCACGCAAGGGGTATGATCCCACCACCCTAGCGAGGGCAAAAATGGAAGTGCAGGGGGTTGAGAGATCCCTGTTATTGGGGGGCAAACCAAAAAAGAACAGACAAATGGGAAAAATACCCTTTGTGCAAACTTTTTGTAAACAGTCAGGCTTGGTGAGAAACGTGGTGAACAAGTGTTGGCCAGTTCTTCAACAAGACCCAACATATGGGGAATTGTTCAAAGAGCCTCCACTGTATTCATACAAAAGGGGTAAGACCATTAAAAATATGGTCAGCAAGGTGGACTTGTCCACACGGTATATTGAAATGAGTAAATTAACAAGCAAGAGAGGGACATTTCCGTGCATGGGCTGCAACTGCTGCGGGGCCATAATGAAAGGCGAATACGTGAATCATCCGCATACGGGAGAAAGAATTCAGATTCGGTCGATGTACACGTGCGATAGCGTGTTTGTGGTCTATGCATTGAAGTGTCCCTGTGGTCTGATGTACGTGGGCAAAACGACCAGAGATGTTAAGACCAGGATCCAGGAGCATAAGAGCTCTATCCGAGGATACAATCCCACCAAACCCAACACCCACACCCCAGTGGGCAAACATTTTCATGCCCTAGGGCATGGGGTGTCGCAGTTGAGGTGGGTTGTATTGGATCATGTTCCACCACTCAGCAGAGGGGGAGATAGGGACAGAATTTTGCTGCAAAGAGAAGCTAGATGGATGAGGAGATTGGATTCCATCTCCCCTAGAGGTTTAAACGATATGTTTAGCTTGAAATGTTTTTTGTAAAGTGTCACTAATGTGCAATTTTGCTCTGTTTTCTCCCCCTAGGTATTGATGCCATGTCATCGAATGGTGGGTGGTGGAGAGAGGGAACCATTGTATTCCCGGGGGCAGTGAGTTACCAATTAGAATGTACAGCTGGTTGTTAATCTGTATATGCATTTCATAGATGTTTTTGAATGCAAATGTTGCCTACGCTTATGTTTACTTAGGTGTTTATTTGTTTGGGTAGACATCTTTGTGTGTAGTGCCCAATACGATGTGTCCCTTAGGGGTTAATGTTGGTTGCCTCCCCACCACTGGTCAGCTGACCAAAGTGGGTGGGGTTCCTGTTGTGGGTGTGGTGCACCGGGTTTCATAAGTGGTTGTGTTGTTGGGGTTGCGTGTACACTTGAGAAAGGGGGAAACCCCGAAACATGTTGTGTTAGCCACCTGTGGATTAAACTACTGTTTATACGCCTTTTGAGTGCCTCCTTCTCATTGCATTGTTTATACAGGAAGTCACGTCAGTCACTAGAGCGGGAAGCGTCCGCGCTGGAATGCACGGAAGTTATGTTTGTCTGCTGCTGCCCACCGCTCCGCTGCACATATATAGCTATTGAAGCTGGAGGGTAGCACAGAGGGGAAAGCCCAAGGTGAGGGAGGGGGGGGGGACTGTCCCCCCTCCCCGCCGAACTGCAGCATAGCTTTCCCCTCATGCTGCGACCCCTCCAGACCCCCAAAATGGCCCTGAACGGGCCCCATGCGGGTGCCCGGCCCCCCCGCAGACGCAGGGGCCGCATCCCCTATTGTTACGCCCATGGGTAGTATACAACAAATATATAGAGGCAGTGTGTTTTAGGATACCTAGTAGGAGTGCAATTTGGTCTTAGGACAAAGGGAAGTGGCCTAAGGTAGCGCATATGCTTGTTGGAACAAATGTGTTTTTAGAGAGCATTTAAAGGTCAACAGAAGAGGAGGACAACAGAAGATTGTGTGCAGATCTGAGATTGCGGTTGGGTTGGTATCTGGAAACTAGTGAGGAGGTGTACTGGGGAAAGAGATTGTGGAGAGTTTATAGATTAGGGTTAGGAGTTGGAACTGGATCCTCTGGTTAATTGGCAGCCAGTGAACAGCTTGACAAAGAGGGTCGGCAGAGGAAGATCTTACTGTGATCATCTCTTTGCCAAATAAATGGCAAAAGGTTTTTTTGCACAAATCTATGGACAAAAAGCTAATTTGCTACGCTTTAATATCGCCTTCTGATGACTTGTGCATAACTAAACATGGACGGGAAGAGGCGATAAACAGCTAAAGCTAAATTTCCATGCTCCACCCTTGTCACCACCTTCCGTCCCGTCATATGTTTTCTTCTGTAATGCTATAAAATGTAGCAAAATGAGAGGAGAGTAGAAGGGCTGGCACTAAGGACTGGCTGAAAACTGTGTCCTCGGTGACTGCCCCTGCAGTGTGCAAACAGCATGGATAATTCAATTTGTAGTAGGAGAAGAAAGCGCCGTGCACCGAAGCAATAAGCTTTCAGATTTATTCCAAGGAATCACGTACTGACAGCATGGACATGGGGGGTAGCATGGGGGGTAGCAAAAGGTCTAATAGCCGTTTCGTGGGAAAAATAACAGCCCGCTTCCTCAGGTCAGTGAAAAAATAAGCGCCTTTTTGAGAGGCGCTCATGCTCTTTTATGCATTGGGTGCCTCCACCCCTCTTTTAAGTGTCTTGCCATACATCTTTTATAGGTGATAGTTTTTTAGTTGTCCTAAAGAACTTCTGGAGTATGACCACCCAGTTTCTGGCACAAACCTGGAAAACCGAGCGGGAATAGTTAATTTCCCGCCTGCTCTGACGGTGGCTGCAAGGATTTGCAACCCACCATTGAGAGTATATACAGCCTTAGCAATTTGCTTTCCTGAATCTTACACGATTCTGCACCATTGGGCTCCTGGCCTTCTTTTGTCTTTTAGATGAACCTGGGGCTGTTACAATCACAGGAGCCATCCACATAAGCTATCTCGTGAATGTCACATGATCTCTCATCATTGAAAATCTCATCTGGCCTCAAGCATCCCATCTACCCCCTTCCCTCTATAAACCGTTTCTAGTTACTTTTCTGCTTATTACAATTAGAATTCACTTTTGTTAATTTGGGGTTAAGCCGCAAGGCTTCGTAGAGGTCTCAGGGGACAAGAAGTCTGTAATGGGAACAGAAACAGAAGTAAAAAATTGCTACCCTTTTTCACATTATCCAAATTAAGCTACTTTTACTCAGGTATGTAATGTTCACATTTCCCTTTCATTCCTTCAGGGGTGTACCTACCACTTGGCGGGCCTCCAGCAGAAATGAACCAGCCAGGGTCCCTGCATAACTCTGCAGTCCCCCCACCCCATCAAACTTTTTATCCAGACCCCCTGCACTGGCTTATAACCGCTCAGAGTAAACCCAGAGTGAGTAGCATGTGGCAGAGAAATACATTACCTGTTGTCAGTGGATCTACCTACATATCTTATTCATGCCTCCCATCAGCTGGGCTGTACAGGTTAACACCTTACTGCTCCTAATACAGGTCACATGACAAACAAAGAGGGTAGTCGCAAGGGCTTACACTGCCACGGCATGGCTGAAGAGAGGAGTAAAGAGGACGTGCTGCTAGGTCCGCTGACTACAGGTAGTGCCTGCTGATTACACTACCATGCCCTTAGCCACAGCCCCCCCCCCCCCCCCCCCAGCGATGCCAGATATTGCATGGGCTATTGTAACAACCCTGAACTCCTGGGGAAATGCCAGAAAAAATACAGACAAAATATTCAAAACCACGTAAACACTGACATTGGTCTATGACCCATTCCACATTCAGTGGACACCACTTGCAGTGTCTTTGGGCAGTCTATGGGAGTCTGCGCTACTGCTGCAGTAGCATCACAGTTGAACGTATGGCAGTGTTGATATGGTATCTGTTCACAAGGCTACCAGACTCTACTGTGAATCTAGACAATTTATTAAAAATAAAACAGCACAGCTGAAATGAACTTTAAGTTAAACTATAGGAACCAATTTCTCGGGAAACAGATGATAGATTTCAATGACAGTTTCAGCACAACAGAAGCAATGTTCCATGATAAAGTGCCAATGGGGAACAGGACGTAGGACCAGAAACTCTCAACCAATAAAGCGTGGTTACTTTTTCCTACAGAAAATAAACTGAGGGTGTGAAGGGGAAGAGTGTCGGAGAAGCCCAAGGACAATTAACTAAACATCGTTTTATCACCACATAGATAACTACGCTAGATGTATGGGTGATTTCAGCAGTGAGGCGTTGCCAGCCATTGACTTTAAAGAGAAAATGCTGAGCCCTTTGTTAAGAAAAGGATGTCCTATAGGGAACAGATGTATAGATACAGTGGCGTAGCTAAGAAGGTGTGGACCCCGATGAAAGTTTTACATTGGGCCCCCCAAGTACTCTATACATAACTATTACCAAAACCTGCCAATGACAACTACAGTGTCAGAGGTGCAAGCAGGGAATGGGGAACAGTTTGCTCATGAGCACTATTCAAAGTATCTATAGAAGGGATAATTATGAGCACAGGACAAATAGACAGGAAATACTGCAGTTGAAAGCGGGCCCCTCGGGGCCCCTCTGGCCCGAGGGCCCCCGATGTGGCCACAACCTCTGCACCACCTATTGCTACGCCCATGTATAGATAATCTTTATTCATCTTTCACACTCTTTTGTTTAATCCAGATGAGGTTCTCTAATTAAATCAGGAGGTTAACAACGCTTTTCAAAATATTGTATCATTCCACGATATAATTGTATGAAGATGATAGAAAATCCACCTTTAAATACAGTATATGATACCTGAGTAACGGAACTGGACTGGCATGTTAGACAGTCGAAAGTCCACATGGGGCCTCCAGGATGCCAACAGTTCTAACTTGCATGCAAGCCTCATTCAACTGTTTGCAGCTTGGAGCACAAAATACAAATTGGCTGAAGTTGCATTTGGTTGGATCCAGGGCTGTTTTTAACCAAAAGTAATTGAAGCCATTGCCTGGAGTGCCATTGGTCCGAGGGGGCGCCATGCCCCTATCTTATTCCCACAGCGTACGAGACTTCACATTCCTCAGGTAAACATTTAATGAGAATATTCACAGTTGGACGAGAACATTAGACCAAATCTAGTTACTGGACCTGTAACACACATGACATACTAACAATTGTGGAGCTTAAATTATTACAGGCCAACTGACCAACCTGGTCTCATGCCTCCCTGCAGGCATTGAGCTGATTCCTGTTTCTTGTCCATACCTGTTCCAGTGCCCCTCACCATTTGAGTAATTGTTAACATTTGTTTTAGCGCTGTGTTTTCTTGCAGCTGTTCTCTGATTCATACAAGTGACGCCCTCACTGTTTGCTCAGTAACTTAGGTCTTCAACAGTTCCAGTGTTGTGTCTGATTGCGCTGCCTGTGGATTTGCGCTGCCCCGCATGCGCAGTAGGAGACTGTGCGGCCACATTTCCTATAGAATGATGCTGCTGGAGATAAAATATGAAATATCTCTGCTCCCACACCTCTTACACTCCCCAAATTTTCAGGGTAGGGAGGGGACCCCCCGAACGACCTCTATGCCAAATTGCAGCCCCCGAGTCCCGCTGGTTCAGGAGATAGATTAGAGACACCTATCTCGGGAACTAGTAAGTCTCGGGGGCTGCAATTTGGCATAGAGGTCGTTTGGGGGGTCCCCTCCCTACCCTGAAAATTTGGGGAGTGTAAGAGGTGTGGGAGCAGAGATATTTCGTATTTTATCTCCAGCAGCATCATTAACTTCACACTGAGCATGCGTGCTACTCAATGCACAAGGGAGCTTCCGGGCAGCGTAATCAGACATTACACCAGCAGTGTACAGCAGATGCAATGTTCTGTGATAAAGTGCCAATGGGGAACAGGAAGTAAGACCAGAAACTCTCAACCAATAAAGCCTGGTTACTTTTTCCAAGAGAAAATAAACTGAGGGGGCTTGAGTCACTAAGACAAATAGCATGCCTTATCAGAGTTAACATGCCTTATCAGAGTAGCATAGCGAGCGCTACGAACGTATGCCTGCTAATTGGCATGCCCTGAGCCCCTGCAGGTCCAATCACTTTAAAGGACATTGTCCCCGCACTTTGATTGGCCCAATAGGCTGCCTGTTACTTGACAGGAAACTTGACGGGCAGCTTATTGGGCCAATCAAAGTGCGGGGATGTCCTTTAAAGTGACTGGACCCACCGGGGCTCAGGGCAAGATGATTGGAGCTCTCGTCATTGCCAATTAGCAGACATAAGTTTGCTATGCTACTCCGATAAGGCATGCTCACTCCGATAAGACATTATAACTCTGATAAGGCATGCTATTTGTCTTAGTGAATCATGCCCCGGGGGTAATGAGGAAGAGTGTCGGAGAAGTCCAAGAACAATTAACTAAAGGTTCCTTTATCACCACATAGATAACTATGCTAGATGTATAGATGAGGCCTTGCCAGCCATAGACTATAAAGAGAAAACACTGAGCTCTTTGTTAAGAAAATGGTTTCCTGTAGGGAGCAGAATGTATCGATAATCTTTATTCATCTTTCACACTCTTTTGTTTGAGCCAGATGAAGTTTTCTAATTAAATCAGGAGGTTAACAACGCTTTTCAGAATACTTTATTGTTCCACAATATAATTGGATGATGATGATTAAAAATCCAGCTTTAAATGTATGATACCCGAGTACCGAAACTGGACTGGGATGGCCAGACAGTCAAAGATCCACACAGGGCTTCCAGGATAGAGGACCAGAGAAGGCCAACAAGATGCTGATAGTTACAATGTGCATGCAAGTTTCAGGCAACTGTTTGCAGCTTGGACTGCAGAAAACAATCCAAGCTGCAAAGAGTTATTTTTAACCAAAGGCATTCCAGGCCAATGCTTGGAGTGCCAATTGATCCTAGGAGCCATGCCCCTGGATTAAACCTCGCCCCCCTGAATGAAGCCCCACCCCAAATGAAGCCACCTAATTTCCCACCCACGGGTGTTCGCTCACCTGCTTCTACTGTGAGCGTGCAGCGGCAGGAAGTGTGGTGTCCTGAGGAACCAGAGAATTGCCAATCTCTGGAGAGCAGATATATCAAGGTCTGGATTGTGTAAGCTTCAGGCAGCCTCTACTGTGTCCCTCTGTGCCATCTTTCCCCTGTACCTACGTCTGTCCCCCTGTGCCACCTTCTGCCCCCCAATGCCTCCTTCTGTCCCTCAGTGCCTCCTTCTGTCCCTCAGTGCCTCCTTCTGTACCCCAGTGCCTCCTTCAGTCCCTCAGTGGCTCCGTCAGTCCCCCAGTGCAAACTTCTGTCCCCCAGTGCCTCTGTCTGTCCCTCAGTGCCTCCTTCTGTCCCCCAGTGCCTCCTTCTGTCCCTTAGTGCCTCCTTTTGTCCCTCAGTGCCTACTTATGTCCCTTAGTGGCGCCTACTGCCCCCCCCCCCCCCCCTTGTGCTCCTGCAGGAAGCAGTCTATCTATAGCTTGAAGGAAGCAGTCTCTCTATGTCTTGCAGGAAACAGTCTATCTATTGCCTGCAGGAAGCAGTCTCTCTATCTCTTGCAGGAAGCAGTCTCTATCTCCTGCAGGAAGCAGTCTCTCCATCTCTTGCAGGAAGCAGTCTCCCCATCTCTTGCAGGAAGCAATCTCTCTATCTCCTGCAGGAAGCAGTCTCTCTTTCTCCTGCAGGAAGCAGTCTCTCTATCTCCCGCAGAAAGCAGTCTATCTCCTGCAGAAAGAAGTCTCTCTTTCACCTGCAGGAATCAGTCTCTCTATCTCCTTCAGGAAGCAGCATCTCTGTCTCCTGTAGGAAGCAGTCTCTCTGTCTCCTGCAGGAAGCATTCTCTCTATCTCCTGCAGGAAGCAATCTCTCTATCTCTTGCAGGGATCAGTCTCTCTTTCTCCTGCAGGAAGCAGTTTCTCTATCTCCTGCAGAAAGCAGTCTCTCTATCTCCTGCAGAAAGCATTCTCTCTATCTCTTGCAGGAATCAGTTTCTCTTTCTCCTGCAGAAAGTATTCTCTCTATCTCTTGCAGGGAGCAGTATCTCTTTCTCCTGCAGGGAGAAGTCTCTCTTTCTCCTGCAGGAAGCAGTCTCTCTATCTCCTGCAGGAAGCAGTCTATCTATCTCCTGCAAGAAGCAGTCTCTCTGTCTCCTGCAGGAAGTATTCTCTCTATCTCCTTCAGGAAGCAATCTCTCTATCTCTTGCAAGAAGCAGTCTCTCTATCTCCTGCAGGAAACATTCTCTATATCTCTTGCAGGAACCAGTCTCTCTTTCTCCTGCAGGAAGCATTCTCTCTATCTCCTTTAGGAAGCATTCTCTATATCTCTTGCAGGAAGCAGTCTCTCTTTCTGTTGCAGGAAGCAGTGTCTCTATCTCCTGAAGGAAGCAATATCTCTATCTCTTGCAGGAATCAGTCTCTCTATCTCCTGCAGGAATCAATCTCTCTATCTCCTGCAGGAAGCAGTCTCTCTATCTCCTGCAGGAATCAGTCTCTCTATCTCTTGCAGGAATCAGTCTCTCTATCTCCTGCATGAAGCAATCTCTCTATCTCTTTCAGGAAGCAGTCACTCTGTCTCCTGCAGGAATCAGTCTCTCTATCTCTTGCAGGAATCAGTCTCTCTATCTCCTGCATGAAGCAATCTCTCTATCTCTTTCAGGAAGCAGTCACTCTGTCTCCTGCAGGAATCAGTCTCTCTATCTCCTGCAGGAAGCAGTCTCTCTATCTCTTTCAGGAAGCAGTCACTCTGTTTCCTGCAGGAATAAGTCTCTCTATCTCCTGCAGGAAGCAGTCTCTCTATCTCTTTCAGGAAGCAGTCACTCTGTCTCCTACAGGAAGCAGTCACGCTGTCTCCTGCAGGAAGCAGTCACTCTGTCTCCTACAGGAAGTAGTTTCTCTTGCTCCTGCAGAAAGTGGTTTTAGGCAGTTCATAATTTGAGGTAGAGAGCAGTAGAGGGGGCCGATTCATGGCCTTGGCAGGTCTGCGGTTGTAAATCTATCACACATGGTTCTTGTTTTCCTCCCTTGTTGAATCTGCAGCAGAACTGATATATCCCCTCATTGTGACTGCAGCCATGTTTGTACAATTTATAAAATGACTTGCACTGTTTCTTGCTTTTCCCTTTTGGCTAAAATTTTGATTTCTACTTCTACTCCATTGTACAGCATGAAATGGCTCCAAATGATAGTTGGTCTTTTTCTTTCTTTCTTTCTTTCTTTCTCCAAAATGGAGCAGCCTAGATTTGATTATAAGTGTTAGAAAATGCAGCAGGCAGCAGACAGCAGTGTGTAATCATAGCCAGCGTCTAATGATAGGGTCTGGCCGGGGAGAGACAGAGGCAGCCTCAGCTGTGCAAGGCTTTGCAGAATGCTTTCCTGACAGCTCTATTTCTGCACTGGGATAGTTAAGTCCAGTGAAAGCCCTCTCAGATAATGACGGAGGAATGAGGACGACTAAAGACAGAATGTTTAACACTGCAGGTGCCATGGCTGACTTCCCCAGTTTAGAGAGGATCTGGATAGTGATTACAAAGAGAGCTATGCAGCAAAGGGAATTCTAAATGCTTGGACTGATCATTATTTAAGAAGGAACCCCGGGCTCTGGGGAAATCCCCCATGGGCAGCTTTGAACTTCCTCTGATTAGGTTCACAAAGTAAATCTTGCAGCTAGCCTAAAATGGTTTGATGACATCATTATCACAGCTGCTCTGCAGCAAGGCGGCTGTGTTCACCAGCAGGGCTCATGCTCCTTCCTATGTCACATTTCTGAACTACAACTGATACCTGCTATAGAAGAAATGTTGATAGATTGGTGCAATAAGTATATACTTAATTATGCTCCACCACACCAATGATCCCATTGAAATATTACCAGGATATGAAATAAAAAAAAAATAGGGCTCCAGAAACTAAGAATAATCTTTTTATTTATCTTTAAGGTTCAAAAATGCAAACATTGACTGAAATAACCTTAAGTAGTGATAAACACATCCAAGACACAGAACTGGCGGACTCAAGGGACCAGAGCCGCAGCTCGGCAGTTAGGGAGTCTAGTCCAAGGTCTCCTTACTGAATAGGTGCTGGCCTACTGGACAGGAAGAGGTTTGAACCCTGGTCGCCAGTGTCAGAGGCAGAGCCCTTAACCAGTACACTATCCTGCCACTGCCATCCATCCAAGGACAATATTAAGCAAACTAGGCCTGCCAAAGCTTGAAATAATAAATAATATAAGGCTTCTATTTTCTTAGGCGATAATGCTGGCTTGTTTCGGATTAGACAGCCTTTCCTCAGGTCTTTACAAATACAACATACATCTAAAAATAAATAAACAATCATTAAAATGATACAATAAACAAAGAGATGACCCATGCCACAACGTGAAGAAAAACCATGAGGCATAGAGAATGGGAAACCAAAAACATTACCCATGACAAGTACAGAGGTAGAAGTGTACAAGTGATGCCTAGCAGAGACTATTGGGTGTTCATACCCAGATAGAGGAAATACTGGGTTGTTTTTTTCCTGAGAAAGGAAGGAGAGGGTTGTAACACCCTAAAATCATACAATTTCCATAAAATAATTAGTGTGCGCCAAAAATATACAGTCAGGTCCATAAATAGTAGGACATGGACACAATTCTAACATTTTTGGCTCTATACATAACCACAATGGATTTGAAATAAAACAAACATGATGTGCTTTAATTGAAGACTGTCAGCTTTATTTGAGGGTATTTACATTCAAATCAGGTAAACGGTTTAGAAATTACAACAGTTTGCATATGTGCCTCCCACTTGTTAATGGACCAAAAGTAATGGGGCAAAATAATAATCATAGATCAAACTTTCACTTTTTAATACTTGGTTGCAAATCCTTTGCAGTCAATTACAGCCTGAAGTCTGGAAGGCATAGACAGCACCAGACGTTGGGTTTCATCCCTGGTGATGCTTTGCCAGGCCTCTACTGCAACTGTCTTCAGTCTCTGCTTGTTCTTGGGGCATTTTCCCTTCAGTTTTGTCTTCAGCAAGTGAAATACATGCTCAATCCGACTCAGGTCAGGTGATTTGGCCATTGCATAACAATTCACTTCTTTCCCTTCAAAAACTCTTTGGTTGATTTTGCAGTAAGCTTTGGGTCATTGTCCATCTGTACTGTGAAGCGCCTCCCAATGAGTTCTGAAGCATTTGGCTGAATATGAGCAGATAATATTGTCCGAAACACTTCTAAAGTCATCCTGCTGCTTTTGTCAGCAGTCACATCATCAATAAATACAAGAGAACCAGTTGCATTGGCAGCCATACATGCTCCCAATCCAGTATCATTAAGACAGACAGAATCTGGCATGGCAGACTCGGTCTTTTATACTGGAGGTACTCTTTAACTAGGTCACTCTCTCACCTTTAAAATCTTCAATCACTTCCTCAAAACTCATTCTCTAACTTAGACCATTTCTAATTTGACCTCTGGCCGAGTTGTACCCTTTACATAACCTAAAAACCCACTGCCTCTAGGTATGAATATTGCATGTTTTTGCGATGTGGGGGGAAACTGGAGTGCCTGGTAAAAATCCACAGAGACCAAGGAGAACATTCAAACTCTGTGCAGATAGTGCCTTTGGGAATTAAAACGTGGACCAAGCACTGCAAGACCAGAGTACAAACCACTACCATGCTGCCCACGGTGGCATGGTGGTTAGTTGTTAGGCCGTAGACAAGTGGAACCAGATCTAGTTGAGATAGGGAGTCAGATTTAGTGTTCATAACAGTAGGTTGAGGAGCAGGGGCAATATAATCAGGATATTTTTTGTTGGTTCCAAAACAAAACTCATCCAGATTGAACTACGTAAAAAGACACCGCAACTCATTATCACACACCAACAGCTATGCTAAAACTTTTATGTCCTAAAGTACAACCCTCAGTTCCCACAACTATTTCCCAACAACAAGCAAACCACCCTTCTCCTGGACCACTATGTTACATGATTTCTTATCACAGGGATCACATTTCTATGGAACATACAGATACTGCGCCTTATGCAAAGAGACTACAAGACACTAACTCAAGCGTCCCCAGAGAAAGCCAGCTACCTGCAAAACATGTTGTACAAATTATAGTGGACTCCAATAAAGTTTTTGTGTTTGCTTGAATCTGATGACTCAGAGCGCTTGGGAAGACCACCCATTTTAAACTGTTTTGAGGGTATTTTATTCTTCCTTGTGCCTCTTGTTCACAAAGATATGCATTGTCCACCCTTGGTAGAGGGGGTTACACCTTCTTTCTATATCTAAAGAGAGCGACTTCTTAGTCCGAGTGGGGTCAGGTGTAATCTCCTTATCGGCCTGTACAGTGATTTCCTTAGTGATAACCCACACTTGTGAGTGTCATTCCTCTATTGGAACTCATCTAGCAGAAAACACCATTACATACTACACTATGGTGGGTTATCAGTTTTGCAAAAATTAGCAAAATGCAAAAAAACCTTTATTTTAGTGCAGAACTTCCAAAAATTTGAAAAATCACAGAGTTATTACCAAATGATTTTCGATTGGCATTCAAATTCACAAATAAAATTTAACATTGTTTTTTCATGAAAATGAATGCAAAAAGAATATCAGCATGTTCCCCTCATCACAATTGAGAAGGAACCTGAGGCACCAGGAGTCCAACCCTCCAATATGAGTGGGTCCATTCTAGGGCCAGCCTGTTGCTGCGTGACTATAACTTGTGTTATAACGCATAACAATGTGCATAGTATGATTTCACCCTTAGGGGTAGGTAATGCTCTTAACCCCGCAGTCCAAAACCTGCCACAGGGGCCAAAAGCCTGACTGTCTTACTCAAAATGGGGAAGGACATAATTCTACCAACTATAACTGTGCTTGTTACCCGTTCCGTACCGCACAGAACCTGCCATGTAGTGAGATGAAGGTTCTCCCAGCGGCAATACAGACACTATGCAATCATTATTAAACTGGAGTTATGGCTGACTCTAAGTTTAAAGAACCTTTTCAGTAGAAGCTCCCCAGGAAAACTCCACTCCGAGGTAATGATGTCCGACAGACGCATCGTCAAAACGCGTTGCAATCCTGCAGCATATTCCAAATGAGCTTGGATGTATCTCGCTTTTTTTTTTTTATTATTATCATTGTATGATAATTCCTACATTTTTTTTCCCGAGCAGAACTCTCAGTAGGCTTCGTAATTGGTAGTTTCTCATGCATGTTTTAAAAAGTCTTCAAAAAGGTTCCCTAACAAATGTCATCTCTAGTAAGAAAAATTGTTTTATCTGAATTTTCTTCCACAGCAGTTTTCCCTTGTTGGCCAATTAATTACAAGGTAAAGAAGAGTTCTTTTTTTTTTTTAAGTCCCTCTAAAACATAAAAAAAATATATATATATTAATGAGACAGTTACGGTTTGCCAAACTCGGTCTGAGAGTGAACTAGCTGTAATAATGTTTGTGTGTTAAAAACACTATTAGGTGCTGTAAAGATGACTTGAAAGAAGGCTTACTTGCTCTGTTTTCAGACACGCAAGTAATTATAGCAGAGGTGCACCTGTTGTCATATGAAGCACCTAGGGAAACAGAAAGAAAAATTGGTTAGTTTCCTAATATATCTGCAAAGCCTGGTAAATTAATGATCTTACATACCTGCATAATATAACAGGCAATGTGATCAAACACCATGGATTTTTTTTTTTTATTTTTTTTTTTATTTTTCGAGGCTGTTGAAGAAATAGGTCAGGCCTTTTTTTTCTCTCTCGTTTGTGTATTACTGATGGTGACGCATATTATGTTAAGAGATGTTAGACTATTAAGTAGCAGAACCTTTCCTGTTTCCATGTAATGGATGAAAGAACCCTTGTTCTAGGGTCATGGCCTCTGACCGGGGGCCTTCATTGAAGGTGTAAAGATGTTACGATTGTTTTATAAACACTGACGTATATTGCAATAGCTACAGACAGGTCTATCTATTAGGATTCAACAGATATTCAAATAAACTCCCTCAATACATTGAGATACTTGGGGGAGGATTTTGCAAGCTGCATCACTCTATAATACATGTACATGGGTCATCCAGAAAGTAACAGCATTTTTTTTAATTTGTTACACAAGGTTCTCTTTCAGTGTAATTTAACCTGCATCGACTCGACTGTCAGGTTAAAGGACCATGCACTGTAAATTACTTTTTTCCTATGTTGCTATGCAATGATAGTAAGTAGTAAAAATCTTTTTGACTAGTCCATCTTCTCATGGGGGAATTCTCAGCATTTCCTTTACAAAAGCTCTCCCTGGAAAGGATGTATATGTTATGGTCAGACCCCGATGTTGGACACTTCTGGATCTGGCCGGTCAACATGCGAAGTGGTCAACTGATGCGGCCGATGCGTAAAGAACTTGCTCCTTTTTGGACTTTGGCCAGCCAGGATGCAAGCTGACCAGAGCTGGCCAGCCAACTTTTGAAAAAAAAAGAGCACATCAACAAAGTTGAGTGGCAGCTGCTGTGGTATCTGCAATTCCCAGGCTCCTCTCAACTCCCCCCCATCTTGCCCCGCTGTCCCCTTACCTCTCCACGCTGCACCCCTCCACGCCCTGTGTCCTCTCACTCTGACGGGAGGAAAATAAACAGGGCAGCCCTTCCAGCAGCCGCCATGTGTGTGGCCTCTCTGGCTTCTTATTGCTGCCCCTGTGTTGCTGGTCATTGAATATCGGCAAAACAGAGGCTACAATAAAAAAAGTTGCAGAGGCCACACACAGGTGCGCCGCTGGGAGAGCTGCCCTGTCTATCATTCTCCCATCAGAGCGAGAGGACACAGAGAGTGGAGGGGTGCAGGGTGGAGAGATAAGAGGACACCGGGGCTAGATGGGGGAGCTTTGAGGAGATTGTATATTGCTGATATCGCCACAGCAACCGCTGAACCTTGTTGATTTGGTCCTTTCTTTGGGACTTCACTGGCCAGCCCAGCTCTGATCAGTTCACAGTTTGATTGGACAAAGTGTGATAACTGACAGTTATTTAGAAGTTCTTCATTTATTTTTTGCAGTAAGCCAACCACTGTTCTCATATTAGCTAGCCAGATCCCAAAGTGGTGAGACTTTCGGGTTGGGGTTGTGTTCGTACGATATACAAAGCTGTCGGCCAGCTTCCATACTTCTTTTCACACTAGTCTGACAGTTGGACTGAGCAACTACCATTCAATAAGAGGTGTTGATATTAACCAGCCGGGCGGTATGGACGAGCTCAGCTCGTCCATCACCGCCGGAGGCTGCCGCTCAGGCCCTGCTGGGCCGATTTTCATCAAATTAAAAGCAGCACACGCAGCCGGCACTTTGCCAGCCGCGTGTGCTGCCTGATCGCCGCCGCTCTGCGGCGATCCGCCGCGAGCAGCGGCGAAAGAGGGTCCCCCCAGCCACCTGAGCCCTGCGCAGCCGGAACAAATAGTTCCGGCCAGCGCTAAGGGCTGGATCGGAGGCGGCTGACGTCAGGACGTCGGCTGACGTCCATGCAGGGCCGGCCCTAGACTTTTTGCCGCCTGAGGCAAATTTTGAAAAAATTATTGCTGCCGCCGCCCCCCCCGTGGGGGAGGGGGGGCCGCCGCCGCCGAGCTGGAGGGGTAGCGGGCAGGGCGGGGGTATTGGTGGTCGCCATGGCGATGAGCGGAGTGACGTCATGGACGCAGGGCCGGCCCGCTCATGAGGCGGGGTGAAACTTTTGCCTCAGGCGGCAAATTTCTAGTGGCGGCATCCGCCCGTCGGAGGGTGCGAGGAGCCGGCCGCCCAGCTGGAGGGGTAGCGGGCAGGACGGGGGTATTGGGCCTAGCGGCGGGGAGGGGGGTCGGACCCCCCCTCCCTCGCCTGGGTCCCCCGTCCTCCGCTCCCCTCCAGCCTTAAATCCATCAGAAGCGCAACTCTCGTAAGAGGCAGTGGGCGGGGAAGACTCACCTCTTCCTCGCTCGATCCAGCGTGCGCTCCACTGACGTCCCTTCCTGCAGCGCCGCTTATTTACAATACAGTGGGCGGCGTTGCAGGAAGTGACGTCAGTGGAGCGCACGCTGGATCGAGCGAGGAAGAGGTGAGTCTTCCCCGCCCACTGCCTCTTACGAGAGTTGCGCTTCTGATGGATTTAAGGCTGGAGGGGAGCGGAGGACGGGGGACCCAGGCGAGGGAGGGGGGGTCCGACCCCCCTCCCCGCCGCTAGGCCCAATACCCCCGTCCTGCCCGCTACCCCTCCAGCTGGGCGGCCGGCTCCTCGCACCCTCCGACGGGCGGATGCCGCCCCTAGAAATTTGCCGCCTGAGGCAAAAGTTTCACCCCGCCTCATGAGCGGGCCGGCCCTGCGTCCATGACGTCACTCCGCTCATCGCCATGGCGACCAAGTAAACAAAACACGGAAGGCCGCTCATTGCGGCCTTCCATGTCACTTTTGGCCGCCGGAGGCGATCAGAAGAACGCCTCCGGAGCGCCCTCTAGTGGGCTTTCATGCAGCCAACTTTCAGTTGGCTGCATGAAATAGTTTTTTTTTTTAATTTAAAAAAAACCCTCCCGCAGCCGCCCTGGCGATCTTAATAGAATGCCAGGGTGGTTAAAGGGAACCTGAAGCGGGGACAATTATGTAAAATAAACACATTACGTAGCAACAAATGAATATTATATACTAACCTCACCGTCAGTTCCTCTCAGAGGTTCACCATTTTTTTTTTTACAGGGATCCCTTCCAGTTCTGACAATATTTTGTCAGAACTGAAATATACAAGTTGCTGTCAGTTATATATCAGCAGCTGTCAGTTACAACTGAATGTTTAAGGTAATGTCAATGTTTCTCTGTGGCTCAAATTGGTGATATTACAGTTTAACAATGTGCTGGCCAGGAAGCTGTAGGGTCTCTGCGTAAGATCGCCATAGCAGCAGTGTTTAGATTAATGGGGCAAGGAGTGGACACAATAGGCATTGACATCAGAAGACTTGAATCACAATGAGATTTTAAATTATTATTATTATTATTATTTATTTTTAATAAATGGTCTTTCAAGGTATCTATTTTATTTTCAATATTTTAACTGCTTTGGGACGTATTAATGTTTTGTGGGTGGAAAATATGGAGGCCCCTTTGTCAAAGGGTGATTCCAAATTCAACCATAAACCCCACTCTAATTTTAATTTTCACAATTTCTCCTGGATAGTGAAGATGGGAATGAGCTGTTTTTCTGTGAATTTGAAGAAACAGGCAAGATAAGCTGATGGAGATTTTTTAATCTCTTATATTTATTAACACTTTAGCAGCCAGTGTATATAGAGGAGTGCAAGTGCTCCAGGCCAATTTATTTTATCACTTTGTTTATTTTTTTATACACATTCCCTTGCTCCTAATTAGTACTGCTGTAATGTGTATTTATGGCAATGCTTCACTAGGGGGCAGTGTGAGACAATAACAGAGGACTTCTGCTTTCAGTTCTATATTTTCTGCCATCAGAGAAAGATCAAAGCATCCCAATAATTTACAGCACAACGAGTTTTGCCGACTGAAGTCAAAAGCATACGAGAGAACTCTATTAAAACTGCTGATGAGTTAAAAGATTTGAATCGGCCAAGAAGCCTGAAAGTAGAATGCTAGTGCTTGAGCAGATTGTTTTACACGTGAAAAAGGTCACTTTAAGTGAAGAAAGGGACGTGTTTGAGCTGTGATCTATTCGAGTCAGATAGCTGAGTGAAGGCCGGGGCAGAAGATGAATGTCTTCGTATATTTCAAACATCTAGAAACTTTGCACCGCCAGTTGTTTGCTTCTGAGCTGCTTGGAGGAATTCCGGGATGAGATATTTTCTAAGTAATGGGATTTATTTTCCTGGAGATGGAAGAGTTGAATCTCTGGGCTGTGGAGTGGAGTCGGCCGGTGTCATACATTACTGCTCACCGCGGACCATCAAACTCATTTCATTTGTGACAGACCTGGAATTAAAGCTTTTTCTCCTGAGATGCGATACCGCCGTTAATGGTATACACTACTTTAGTTCGCTATACTATCCATTTTTCTTTCTATATCCTTAAATTCTTTAAGTTTGCTCAACAGCAAAGGGCAGAAATCAGGCCAGGCAACTGGGAATTAACTATTTTTCACAGCAGCCAGCCAGGGAACACCTTCTTGCAGTAAAAGGCTATAGAGCATGTGGTGATGATGGAATTGATGATTATTTTTGTGAGCAAAAATTCTCCTAAATGCAAAGTAACGGTAATCCAGACAGTTAGGCTTTGTCATTCCAATTCTCTAGCTGCTGGTTAATTAACCAGAAGCTAGTCAAATAACTGCACATAACTTCCTGAATAAAATTATTAATTTTAGAATTAATCCTCAGGACTCGGAGGTGCCAAGATGTAATATAACAAAAAGGATATTTAAAATCAAATTAAAAACAGATCAAACAAGGAAAAAAGTGGTGGACAAGTCCCTGAATGAATATAACTAATCAATGAAATTTGAAAGCTTTTATTCACTCGTGACAATGTGTTTCATGTAACAAAGCCCCCTTCTTCAGGACAGTCGCGACTATCAAAAAAAGGTTATTTTTTATGATCATGACTGACCTGAAGAAGTGAACTGTGTTACACGAAACACATTGTCATGCGTAAATAAATGGTTTCAAATTTAACAGAATTTTTTTTCAGGGACTTGTTTCCACCACATGATTATATGTGTGTGTGTGTGTATACAGTGTGTGTGTGTGTGTGTGTGTGTGTGTGTGTGTGTGTGTGTGTGTGTGTGTGTGTGTACAGTGTGTGTACAGTGTGTGTGTGTGTATACAGTGTGTGTGTGTGTGTGTGTGTGTGTACAGTGTGTGTACAGTGTGTGTACAGTGTGTGTACAGTGTGTGTGTGTGTGTGTGTGTGTGTGTGTGTGTGTGTGTGTGTGTGTGTGTGTGTGTGTGTGTGTGTGTGTGTGTGTGTGTACAGTGTGTGTGTGTCAATGCATACTTTCGCAAAAAAAAAAAATATTAAAAAAAATATATATATATAAATAACTTTTTCATGCCCATTGACTTTTATGCATGTTTGTGAAAATGTGGTTACCTATAGACTGCAATACCTTTATGCAAAAATGTGTTTTCCTATGCCTCCTAGACTTCATTGCTTTTGTACGAAAATGTTGTTAAATTATATGACATCAAAATTCCCGCTAAATAGAAATTAAGATCATAATTGTGAAAATGATGCAAAATTTCAAACCAAAATAACTTATTACTGAAAACACTAGCTACTACTACTATTACAAATAATGATAATTCTAATGATTATTATATAACACCTTCATAATTCATAGCATTAGTACAGTACACACGCATGGATCAGTCAGCAAATACAGCCAACAGAAGAGAGGGTCCTGCCCTTATAGGTTTATACTTGCGACAGGATTGGGTAATGGACACAGAGGGTGATGGTGGAGAACTTTCAGTAAGCAAGTTTCTTGCTTAAAGCGGATCCGAGATGAAAAACGAACTATAACAAGTAACTTGTCTAAATATCTTATCTAAAGTTTAGATAAGTTTACACAGCAAATCTAGCTGCAAATAGCTTCAGCAGTATATGATTATTTCTTCCTGTGATACAATGAGAGCAGCCATATTTTGTTTGTACTCATTACACACAGTCAAGCTGATCTTCATCTCCAGCCCTCAGCCTGTGAAAACTTCACTTCACTCCCCTCTCCTCCTCCCTCCTCCCCTCTGTCTCTAAAATCTCTGGTTAGTAACACCTCCTCCTGCCCAGACTGAGCTCCCATAAGCCCTTGCTACAGTGCCAAGGCACTCTAGAGAAGCTGTGGGCGAGGCTTGTTTAGTTTATAGGGAATTAGAGTATTATAGGAATGCCCTATAAACTATATGAAAGGAACACAATTATGCAATCAGTAAGAGTTTATCTCGGATCCACTTTTTTGCAAAGCTTAGTTGGAAGGACCTAGTAGAGATTATTTGCTTGCCTGAAAAGGTGAGTTTTGAGGTTGTGTTTGAACAATACTAAACTTAGAGAGTCTTAAACTGAGAGAATTCCAGAGGAGGGGAGAAGTGTGTGAGAAATCCTGTACTTTCACAAGTATTCTCCTAGCAGAAGAATTATTTTCAGTAAATTATAATACATAATAACTAAAATGGACATATTTTCTCAGGGTTAATAACTACTTCTGCATGCCAGATAACCTTCCTTTTAAGGGAACAACAAGGAATCCATGCTCCTCACCTCAAGCTAGGACATTAAAATATGTTAATATGCAATAAGGATGTGCTAGAGGGGGTGTGGCAAATGAACAGCAAAGTCAATCAACCCTCTGCACACTCACATGCAAATTCTCATGCAAATACTTTCACACAACTCCTGCAGGAACCAATGCTATCCCTATAGCTAAGTTAAAAGTTGAGAACTGCGTTACAAAAATAAAGTCTCTTGCGCAGTCACATACGGCATGTAGGGGTCCCCATGTTAGTATGTGTCCTAACTCTGGCCCTGTAACATGCATAGCACAAACATGCACGCATTCAGCGCATCAAAACCTATCTAGTGAATAGGAGCACATATCATACCAAGGGTCGGGCCTAGAGTTTTGCCGCCTGAAGCTATACATTGTGGGACAATGCACTTTCTATAGTGGAGGGTGGGCAATGCATACACAATCAGGCAGAGGAGAGTAAGGGAGGAAATTACATCAGAATTGGCTTCAATATAGCCACAGTTAAAATAGGAAATGCTAAGAAGGATTTACTCTTTTTTTACTGTAGAAAAATCACTAAAATCAAAATGTGGACAGTGCAATACATGTGTTATGTAAGTAGAGCAAGTATTTACCTAGTTATATATGTGTTTTTTGTTTTTTTTCTGAGATAGTATGACTGACAGCTCCTCTTTAAAGGGCTCACGCTACGCGATAAATACTGCAGTGCGGTTAAGAGAAGGTGGTGGAACTAAAGGGGATAAGAATTACACTATAGTTAGCACAGTGTCTGGAAATATATAAACATGTGATGTACGCCTTCTGTACATCAATTTCAGGCCATGTTGTGCAGAGGAGAATGCGATTGTCCATCCGCACGACAGATCTAAGAGATACGGTATGGATTTAACAGGAATCCATATTTAAGTTTATAAGAAGCTTTGCAGTTCTCCATGCTCTTGTGGGGTTTAAGATATGGAATACCTTCAGTAATTGGAGCATGTAGTTCACCACTTGCAGATGCTTTGTGCAGGCAGAATAAAGTCCAGGGCATATTTATGTATTCCACTTTGCCTACCCATCCCATAACCTTCACTCCACCGAGGCCTCTATAGAAATGCATAAAGACAGACGCAAGTGATCAAAGATGTTCTGGTTTTCATAATGTATAACAAATGACTGGCAAGCCTAATATTTAATTTAGCATGTCTCTGTTGTGATGGGAAACAAATGCACCGCTGTTCTTAATGTAAACAACCATCATCATCAACATCTTATGAATAATTTGTCTGTTTAGCAGTCTGACCGGTCAGATGCAATTATCAGAACTGAACTGCAGGTTGGCAGTACTTTGTTCCGTGCAGATAATGCACCGCCGTTCTCTACCACTGCTGCTCATGTGGAGCTTTCAGACCGATATCTTTTTTTACAAGTACAAAAGCATGTGACTTTTATTAATTTTACAGGATGCAGAAAATGCAGAGGTGCATTGTGGGTAACCACGGTTACACAATTAAAGGTGAATTATTGCAAGTACCTTCTGTTTTAAGAAAGTAAATCGCACTAAGCATTGCTTTTTAGTAGGAGGGCTTTTTAGTCCTTTATACTTTCCTAGTGGTTCTGTGGCACCCTGAGCTGCTTGGTTACTCTGTTGTTCTGAATCTGGTCCAAGCCCTGTCCCATACAGCCATATCAATCTCTGCCATGCACTGATGAGGGCCAAAAGCCAGAAACAGGCTGTCTGCATGTGGGGTTGTTGTGGCTGTGTAATATTTAAAGCTATAGGCTTGCTATACACCAGTGATTCTGGATGTAAGCCTGGCTTCAGGGTTATAAAGAGATCATTTGCATATTGAATAGTGGTGCATTGTGGGAAGCCCCGGTTACACAATTAAAGAGGAATTATTGCAAATACCTTCTGTTTTAAGAAGGCAAAAGGCAAAGTACACCAAGCATTGCTTTTCAGTAGGAGGACTCTTTTAGTCCCCAATACTTTCCTAGTGGTTTTGGGTCACCCCGAGCTGCTTAGGCACTCTGTTATGAATTTTAGTTGCAAATACTTTTTGGGGGATGTTACAAAGTATATATCACATAGATTTTAATGACCTTATGCAGGGGATATTTTTTTTAACCCTGGCAGGCTCTGCAGGACAGTAAAGATAACACAGGAGTATCACATCAATTTTACAATACAATCAAAAGTTACTTGAATATTTTTTCAAAGATGACAATTTGTAAATAAAAAAAAAAAAAGAAGAAAAAGAACACAAAATGAAAGAAATGCCAAAAATAGGTAAAATATAAAGGTGGAAGAGTCTAGTAGGGAATCATTTGTGCACATATTATTTTTGGTGAAGCTAACACCCTCCTTTGCTGTATTTGTTTTGAATGCAAGTTATGTAATTTGCAAATTTTTTGAGCTCTGCACATCTATGCAGGTATTTAATTCATGTGCAGCGTCTGGAAGTGCAGCCAATCTCTCCTGCTGTACAAAAACACAGCAGTTTTTGCCCATTGCTGATGGTCACCTGGCTTTTTATTTTGTAAGATTTGGTGGGAGCTAGCATCCTCCAAGCCCCAAAACTGGCCAGACCCTAGGAAATTGCCTAGAATTGCCTTGTGGGTGTTCCGGCTCTGCCTGGCAGAAACATTGAGTAAAGGCTCAAAAGCTTAACTTTGGCTTCATTGTGTCCCAGAGAAGAAAATGAATGACATCACCACATCAGTAATAAACAAAACCACAGACTCTTACATTTTCTTCAATCTAAAATACTTTTTCATTGCTACCCATGTTCTGCTTCCTTTCTGCATAAAAAAGGGAATACAAAGGGAAATACAACCTTACCCAGCAGGGATGATAACTCAATAAAAAGCCAACCAATGTTGTTACCCTTCCCATTCTATCCAGATATAAAAATAAACACCTTGGGAGGGAGCTGAACTTCCTTGGAGAGTTCAACAGAATACCCAAGCAGCTTGGGGTGACCCAAACCACTCGGAATGTATAGGGGGATAAAAGAGACCGAAAAGCCCTCCTACTAAAAAGCAATACTTGGTGGGATTTGCCTTCTTAAAACAGAAGGGGCTTGATTCACAAAACAGTGATAACTGAGTTATCGCGCTTAAAAGCTTTGCACGTGCAAACGTGCCTGCAAGCCATTTTGCACATGTATTGCACGTGCAAAGTTTTAGTGCTCGCGTGTTAACTTCTATCGTGCGTACGGCGTTACACTGTACGTGCGATAAGTGCGCTTTGCACGTGATATAACTAAGCTTCTTCGCGTGCTAACCTAGTAGAGTGTATGCTTAGCACGCACGTGCTTAGCTGGTTTGCACGCGTTGTAATGCGCACAAAACTTTACGCTCGTAAATGAATGACTTCATGCAAAGTCATTAGTTTATGCATGTAAAGCTTTACGCGCATGGTATCACGTGCAAAGCAGCTTTGCACAGGCGTGCTAAATGTTAGCAAACTTTGGGAATGAAGCCCAAGGTATTTGCATTTCTGCATGTAAGCCTGGTTTCCGGGGCATAGAGAAATAGTTAGTATATTCAGTAGCGGTGCATTGTGGGTAACCACAAATGTTCACTAAAAGCGGAATATAACCCTGCATTTCAATTTTGCTCTAAAACATTATTTACAGCATATTATATGCAACCAGCATTTTTTTTACTAGACCAGCATTGGAAGGGTTACACACAGAGCTTTAAAGTCCCGTGGAGCGAAGTTTAGATAGAGACATTTAAGTAAACACAATGTAACAAGTGAGGAATGTGACTCACTCTCTATGACTGTGCAGGAGCTGGAGGACAGCCAGAGAGTGTGTAACGTTCACCACTTGTTACATTGTGTTTACTTAAATGTAGCTATCTAAACTTCAGCTGCGGGCAGCATGTCTCTCCACGGAACTTTAAAGCTCTCTGTGTAACCCTTCCCATGCTGTTCTAGTAAAAAAAAAAATGCTGGTTGCATATAATATGCTGTAAATAATGTTTTAGAGCAAAGTTGAAATGCAGGGTTATATTCCGCTTTAAACCTGAATTATCACAAATACCTTCTGTTTTAAAAAGACAAATCTGCTAAGAGAGAGTTCCACCATTTTGTTGATCTCTTTGGTGAGTTTTGGGAGGTTTTATTTTTATTCTGATTTAATCATCTATATTTATATGAATCTATTTTGCTGGAGGGGTCGTTTAATGTAAGTTTCACCATGTATGAAATCATGTCAATAGCCATGAAGCAGAAGACACTTGACCAGTAACAATATAGTTTTGTGCTATTATATGAGCCTATTTTCTTTCCAATTTCCTCTCTGCACTTGTAACAACATTGTGTTATGCTTAAGATACCATCTTCCATATGTGCTGCAGGAAACGTGTTTTTTCCTTAAAATGAATATTGTAGTGCATATCCATGGACGAACCTTTCTGTGCTTCCATAACTACCAATTACCAAGCTTTGATGCCTGGGAGATCGTGGAGCCGAGGATTTCTCTAGATCACGGCGAGATGAGATAGCTCCAGGTGACAATTTGGTTTTGAAAAATGATTCAGTATTGCTATGGAAATAAAAGGCAAGGCTGTAGCACAAAACCCGTTGGTAAAAAAAAAAAAAAAAAAAAAACTATTTAGATTGCAGAATGAAAAAAGTGAAAAGTTCATAGCAAGAATTTACTTGAGTAAAACCCTTATTTCAACGTACCTAAATTCAACGTACAATTATGAACTTGGAAAACATGTAAGGTGAGCACATAAAATACAGTCTACTCAATGTACTTTTCTACTTTAAAAAAATTGTGCTGAGCTTACAGTGCTAAGTTCCAGGTTTATTACAACAACCCAGCAAGGACCCTCTGTACCATGTTTGCATATGCTCCTTGCGATTGCATATATCTTTCTCAGAACCCTAATTTCCCTTCACATGCCAAATACTTCCAGGTTGATTAAAGTGTGCTGTATATTTAGGTAAAAACAAAAACTGTTCAGATAGTACAGATGGTTCCTCATTACGATTACATTCAAAAATAATTACATTTCCCAAAATTACAATGTGAAATTAAAATTATACAAAATTCAAACTCATCACTATTCATGTTATTAGTTACTCTGGCGCAAGCCAGTCCCTTCAGGCCTCTGTCTCACACAGAGGCTGAAATTTGGATATCTATTTGGTAGGTAACTGTCCAATTGTGTGGCCTCTGTCTCATACAGAGGCTGAAATGAACACATTTATTCAGTAGGTTCAGTAGGTATTCAATTGCCCAATTGTTCAGGCCACCAGTGTGGCTGCCCAAAAATGTTTTAGGCAGGTAATTGTCAAATTTTTCAGGCCTTTGTCTCATACAGAGGCTGAAGGGAAAATATTTATTCGGCAGGTAATTATAAAAATGTCCCCCAGTGTGGCTGCCAAAAAGATGTTTTAAGCAGGCAATTGACAACTTTTTTGAGCCTTTGTCTCATACAAAGACTAAAATTAAAATATTTATTTGGCAGTTAATTGAAAACATTTTCAAGGCAAAAGTGTTTCTGCTAAAAAAATGTTTTAGGGGGGTAATTGTAAATTTTTTCAGGCCTTTCAATACTGTAATACATGAAAAAAAAGCCTTTGCATCAAATATGTATTTTTGGAGGAACATTTCGCCCTTGATCCTTCTTCCCCATCCTTCTATCCAGGTTTTTGTACAATTTGTATACTTGCTTTTAGAAATCTTGGCTGCAGAGATGCCCTGAAGGTTTTTGATGTTCGCCCGCCATTAAAGTAAATGGATTTCACCGCAAATTTCTGGTTTGCAAATTTCCCCAGTAAACTTTGCAAATGTAAAATCCGAAATTGCGATGTCTGGCCATCCTTATTGGCTATTTCATGGGAGGGTAGGACTGGGGTACAATTTCTCATCTCATGCAATTGTACAGGCAGAGCAGAGAGAAGTGGTGATTATCTTATAGGAAAAATAAATAACACAAAACATGTTTTGTTTTACTTTTTTTTAATGGCGTAGCATTTCTTTAACCTTTTGGGGACTGACGTAGGTTGAATCTGTGTCCAGCAGGTGGTACTGCCGCCCTGACTGGACGTTGATTCAACGTCCGCGCTAAAGAACTGTCCCGACGCAATCGTGCGCACCGGAGAGGGGAGATTAAGCTGTCATATGACAGCTGACATCCCCCCTCAGTGATCAGCAGCCATCGCGTATGGCTGCTGATCATGTGATCACTACGATCGCTGGCAAATCATAGTGATCACTTAGAGAGCTGCGGCGGTATGGGGGGGGGGGGGGAGAGGATCCACTCACCTTCCTGCTGTTCCCCCGACAGTCAGCATTCCCCTCCGCTCTGGCCGGCATCCCTGCTGTATTGACGCTAAGTGCTGGGTCCTGGCTTAATGACATCATCAAGCTGCGACCCAGGACTTAGCGTCAGTATGAGATGGGAAGCCAGCGAGAGCGGAGGGGTCCACAGCAGCTCATCGCTGGAGCCTGGTAAAGGCTGCCATCAATACGGGGGACACCTGGCCACCCACGGAGGACCAAAGCTTAGTGCACACAGTAGGGATCCGGCTGCCTGACCCCCCAAATGCGCCCCCCGCATGTAAAATACCTGGTCCTTAAGGGGGGTAGGCATCCGAGCCCGAAGGGGTTAATACATCACTGTAAAAGCAACCGGGCCATTTTCAATGTGATGTTTAGAATTATGTTTCAATGACCATGTCTCAAAAGTGTTTATATAGTTATGTAGCTAGTTGGGTTGAAAAAAGTCATACGTCTATCAAAGTTAACAAGCAAATATGCTACACCACTAGCCTGTACCGTCCCATATCTCAGTGAATACAGAGGAATGCTGCAATAAGGACATGAGATTGTGCCATTGCCAGTTGACAATGTGAATTACTCAACAATACCTTAGGCTACGGAATACCAACACAGCTCATGTGTTATATTAAACATATCATCTGATTAATCTAGAATGCATAATATTACAGGCAAGCAAACAGATAATGCACATGGATGCACGATTGTTACACCTTTTATCTCTTGGTTCACACTACTGTATATTTTAGGCAGTATATATTTAAAGTGTACCTAAAGTGGGAAGCGACATGATGGAATTAACACATCCATCTCTGTTTTCCAGCAGAGCAAGATTTAACCTCTTGAGGACCATAGTGTTAAACCTTAATGACCAGGCCATTTTTTGTAAAATAGGCCACTGCAGCTTTAAGGCCTAGCTGCAAGGCCGCACAACACAGCACACAAGTAATCCCCCCTCCCCTTTTCTTCCCACCAACAAAGCTTCCTGTTGGTGGGATCTGATCCCCCCCATCCCCAGTGTTTTTTTCTTTTTTACAAATATTTATGTTTTTTTAACTAAATTTACTTATTATTTTTTTTATTTCTTTTTCCCTAACCCCCTTCCTCCCCCCAGGGAGACAGCCGTGTCACACAGCTGTCCCCAGTACAGTGCTGCTGCTGATCACAGCACTGTACATGCTAATTAGATGGCGGTTTTAGCATCTAACAGTCTCTAAACAGCAAGACTGAGAGAGACTGGGAGACTGAAGGTGGAGCAGAGCTCTGGCTACCAAGTGGAGATGCGCGTGCAGCGTGCATGCAATCTCCTTCAGAAACAAGCCCCAGGACCTTACACCGATCAGCATTAGGCTGTCCTGAGGCTGCCGCCGCATGCATGCCCATCGGCGTGATGCGGTTGGCAATAGGTTAAAAATAATACAATTTTTGTCAACAGCTTGTCAAATTCAGTCCGGTTTACTGAAAAGTGAATAAAAGCTAAAAGGCCTATATCTGTCAGGGACAAGGGAGATAATAAGGTTTTAGTGCAGGGAAACTCAAATGGTCATTACTTTTGTATTTTTTTAAACTTAACAGGCAGAGGGTAGATTCTAAACTGCAGCTGTGACAGTCTGATGCAAACTTAAAATCAAAGCAATAAAACAGGAAATAAAAAACACATTCTATTCATTTTAAGGGGTGTTACGTTTCAAGCGGGAAAGAATTTGTGTATGTGTGTTGGCCATATTCACTAAATATCGGTAAGATTGCTATGTGCAAGCAGTGTTCTTCAATTTTACCATTAATTATGCTGAGTTCTATTATGCTTTGCACAATTAACACAACCCACGTTACCTGGGCGATGCTCATGTTGCTAGGGTAACGTGTGCTACACGCATTGCGCGTGTTGTCCTATCAACGTGTGACTTACCCAGGTAATGTTTTTTTTTCCCCCGATATTTACTTAATTTAGTGCCATGTTAAAATACAGTGCATACATCCATGTGCAACAGCATGACGCTGCTTTGTGAATTGACTCCATAGTGAATGTGCCACTCAAGTGAAGACACTTTTCAAGGTACCTTCAAGGATGAAAACTTGCTTTCAAAATTCTGTATAAAGTTTGGCTGAGAAAAAAACCATCAGAAAGAGGCAAAGTGCGCATTTGTTTAAGTGACATTTCTGTCTGTTGCCATTTGTGAAACATTTAGAAAGAGGAATTAACATTCGAAGTCAGCCATAACAGCCCAATTTTCTGAGCTTTTCAGCTTTCCATGGAACTGTAGCTGCACTTTGAGCTGAGTTTGTTCTCTGCGTACGTACAATATAATTATACTATTCATACTGAGCGGGATAGCAGCTATTGAGCCAGATGATTTGTTGCACGTGGGCAAAAAGGCATCTTCAACGATAACAAAGTAGCAAGATTATAGAGAATGCCAAATAGAATGCAATGCAGCAAACAATAACACAATCAATTCTATGCTTTTACCCAAGCTACAACTTTATTCATAATGTCTCTCTGTGTGTGAGCATGTGTTATTTTCTAGAGAGTAGTTTTTGCTG
Organism: Hyperolius riggenbachi; assembly: GCF_040937935.1. NCBI lineage: Eukaryota > Metazoa > Chordata > Amphibia > Anura > Hyperoliidae > Hyperolius > Hyperolius riggenbachi. The sequence continues at coordinate 6,796,949 of NC_090653.1, forward strand.
ATTTTTATTTCAGTGACCAGCTGAACATTCAAAATATTGGTATATTTTCTTAGAGGGCTTTTATCAACCGCCTTAATTTACAGTACAACTATACCTCAGAGAATTTTTTGTTTCTTTTCACATTTTTAAAGGGCACCTTAATTAATTAAAAATATGCAAAATGTCCATACCTCCTCTCTGTTTTGAAGCTTTGCCCTCCTTTGAAAGCTCTGTCCTCTCCTTGCACCCTCTTAGAGCATGCTCCAGAACATCTATTAAGAGAAACCAACGTAGAGAGTGTTCTGGTTTTGCACAATTTGGAGACATTTGGAACCGTGCATGTGCGGGATCTTGCTGGCCAAGGCACACAGCCATGGACACATGAAGAGGGTGCCCAGAGGGGACAGAGAAGGGGTGTTTTGGAAAAAACAGGAGCAAAGCTTCAAGACAGTTGTGAGACAAAAAGGAGAGACACCAAGAGCCTCGTTTGATGTAGTATGTTAGTGCTCACCAGAAGCTAGAACTCTAGAATAATACTGACAAGATAACATCACCTGAGAGACAACCAAATACGATGAAGATGTAGATCATAAACCGCTCCCACACTCAGGTCTTGAGTGACGCAACTCTCCGAGAGGTGTAGCATGTTAATGTTCACCAGAAACTAGAACTATAGAATAGTAGAATAGTAGAAAAGAAGGCCCTCAAAACTCACCTTTTCACTCTGGCCTACCACCCCTCACAATTGCTCTAGACCCACATCTGAACTCTGGTCCCCTACCTCTCGTGTCCCTACCTCTCCCTCTAGATTGTAAGCCTTTGGGCAGGGTCCTCCTCCTTTTGTGTCCTACCTGATCATCATGCACTTCCATTACTGTGAACCCATGCTATGCATTTGAGTGAACCTAACTTGCCTAATCTGTTGGCGCTTTATAAATACAATAAATAATAATAATAATAATAATAATAATAGTATGCACAAGATGAAGTTGCTTGAGAGACAACAAAATATGATGCAAACGTGGTTCATAAACCCACCCTACACTCATGTCTTGGGTGTTGTTGCAATCCAAGAGGTGTAGTATGTTAGTGATCACTTAAAGCTAGAACTATACAATAATACTGGTTGCCTGAGAGACAACCAAATACGATGAAGTTGTGCCCCAAACTCGTGTCTTTGGTGATGCGGATCTCCAAGAGGTGTAGTATGTTAGTGATCACTTACAGTGAACCAGAGATAAAAATATATTATATTTAACTAATGAGATAAACAATTGGATCTGTTCTTCAACTCCCAAAAATGACTATTTTAGATATCTCAAGGTTTTATTTCATGTATAAACATTTACAAAGCAGATGTAATGTTTCCTAGTCTGTGCTCAATTGCAGTGTCTCAAGAGTCCCAGAGTTAAAATCCATGAACTATTGGCCTTTTTATCTTTTGCTCTCACAGTAAGAAGCCCAGATATCTGCTTAGGAAAGTGTTTTATAGCTATAATTTGTTATCAGTGAGCCGACTGGGTCCTGACTGAAGAAAAACTGTCAGTTCCATAGCTAATTATAAACTATTTCAGCCAGCGAAAAAAGAAAAGGAGCACAAGTGTCTGTATTCTTGCCACTGTATATGCACATGTCTATCTCACCACGTCACATGTCATCTCTGGTACACTGTAAAGCTTGAACTATACAATAATACTGCCAAGATAAGATTGCCTGAGATACAACCAAATACGATGAAGAGGTGGATCTTAAACCCTCCCCACATTCAGGTCTTGGCCGTTGTTGCTCCCCAAGAGGGAAAAGAGAAGATAAAAATATCCCCTAACCATCACCACATACAGTAGGTGGGTAACAATAATTCAAGGTTGGTAGTGCCAACAAAGATACAAAAACAAAAATGTATATATACAGTATATATAAAGAAAACAGTTAATAAATGGAGTAGGGGAAGTTATTTACCTCCAAGGAAAGCAGTATCTGATTCAAAAGTAGTGTGTTTGACAGAACAACGCGTTTCGCTCTCAGCTTATGCCTCCTTCTTCCGGTCATATAATAGTGTCAGAATACAAGCTAAGGTCACCAGTGTGCCTCCAAACGTTTGACCTTCTTTCCTTGGTAGAAGCAAGTATCCACCTCTCCTCGGTTTTTAAACTGTTTTAAGTTTTTTTTTTATGCTTGTTGGCACCTCCTACTCGGAATGATAGAGGAAAAGCAGTACTGATAGGCTAAAGAGTTTGACGAATCACTGAGGAAGCCTCAGGTATGGCCATATTTTGTTTCTATTTGTGTGTGTTTTAAACAGAGATGGAATCTGATCACTGAAATTATCACACATCACTCCAGTTTCACTATGTCACTGTTAGTGATGAGCAAAAAAATATGTAAATTTGCATCATGATTTATAATTACGGTGCAAAATGGTTATGAGAAATTTGAGAAAAAGCTGTAATTAATTTTGTTTGCACCCTTAATCAGGAAAGATAATTTAGCAATTATGCATAATTTTGCGTAGGGAAATGCTGCCAGGAATGAGGACAGGTAACTATCCACCCTACACCCATGACTCGCATATGCACAACACACACACACACACACACACACCACTCCACCCATTACTCGCATATACCCCCCCACACACACACACACACACACACCTCCACCCATGCCTCGCATATACCCCCCCCCCCACACACACACACCTCCACCCATGACTCGCATATACCCCCCACACACACACACCTCCACCCATGCCTCGCATATACCCTCCCCCCCCCACACACACACACACACACCTCCACCCATGACTCACATCTACCCCCCCCCCCCCCACACACACACCTCCACTCATGCCTCGCATATACCCCCTCCCCCCCCACACACACACACACACCTCCACCCATGACTCACATACACCCCCCCACACACACACACACCTCCACTCATGCCTCGCATATACCCCCCCCCACACACACACACACACACACCTCCACCCATGACTCGCAAATAACCCCCCCACACACACACACACACACACACACACACACACACACACACACACACACACACACACACACTTTCGGTACACTTTTTTGTTCCAAAAATTCTGCTTATATGCAAGTATATAAGGTAATAGCAAAGCCCACATACATGCTATTGTCACAAAAATTGCTACGTTTGTTAAGGATATTAGTGGGAACAAGACAAAAAAACCCAATATTCTTTTAGAATTTCAAAATCGATTTTTTCAAAAACTACAACATATTTTAGAAAAAAAAATTGAGTTGTGTATCGCAATAATTTCCCCCAAGCCCTCCAACCCCCCCCCCCCCCATTGTCAAGCAATATTGTCAGGGGGCAGCAAGTCACTCACTGCCAGGAACTTAATTACTATTCCCCCTCCAGGTCCGTGTGGATAGTGGGGAATGCTGTAATTTGGCTGTCAGCTTTTGTTGGCGGCTGAATTACAGTGTTTTAAAAGTAACTTTAGCTCCATCTTCTGACTGTGCTGAAGTTACGCTCTGTGCGCTGCTATAGCCATAATTCTTATTACGGTCTATGGTGGCGCCGTCTGCGCCCAAATCTCCTGCAAGAATCAACGTGTTTGGGATATACACCTTTTGCGGGTGGTGTGGAATCAAATATCTAGACAACCTTGGATACTGCCCATACACTTACACTTTATTCATCTTAATTCCATAATGAGGTGATTGTTTCAAGGGTCTTGAAAACTGCATGAAAGATCCAAAATTCCCCTCCTTGACAAGGCATTCAAAACCAGCAATCTCTAAAACTGTCGCTGGCACTTTAATAGATTAAGATGAACCATAGTCATTTTTACGTTGTGTTGTGCGCATTGGCATAACTGTCAAAAATACCTCCAGCCTGCAAATCATGGCGGAAGCTCATGTTGTTGGTTTTTTTCTACCAGGGTCAACATATTTGACACCTCTTCATATACATGCAAAGAGTACAAATGTCCTCTTATTTTTGTTTTCCTTTATAAAATCAGCAATGTTTTCACAGTTCGATAACATAGGTCAACAAGGTCATGCCATTCCAATCTCACTGAGGCAAGCCGAATTGAGGATCTTAACCTTGTGAAATTGTTGTATTTTTCATAATTTTGCAAAATTAAAACTGATTAGAATATGGCCAACTTTCATTTTGATTATGTGGCCATCAAAGCAGATATTTCTCTGCAAAATCAGTTTAGTGAGAATTCCTGGCTCATCTCGAGTTTTTCACCCAGCCAGAAACGTTTAGAAACTCCATCAGCATTTCAGTGCTGAATTATTTCTTTCACGGATGGTTAGATTTCATCTCACTACTTCACTTTCTGTCCTAATGCCTAGACAGTGGTTATGCAACTCCTCGGTTTTCAACATCTGGTACATGTACCCCTGCGGGAGCTTCTGATTAGTTCAAGGGGTGCTTGGGTTTTATGCAGTTAATTAAGTTTAAGAAAGTTTTCCTACCGATGTAATAAACTTTGTTTCCTGAGAACTCTCATGGGACAGGTTTTCACCCACTTAGCAAAACTAAATAAATAAATAAAAGCTTTTCAGCACCCACAAGCTAAAAGAACTCAACAAAAACCTATTTTACATTTTATTTGCTTTGATATTACATTTCCTACATATTTTTTAATGGGCTTAATATGCTGGGTGAAAAATGTGTTTGGTTGTTTTTTTTTTTGTTTGTTTTTTGTTTTTTTTAGATAAGGTGAAAAGCCTTCAGACAGATTAAAAAACAAAAAAAACAAAGAAAAACTTAAGTATCCAAAAGTATTTGAATTAAAGCAGAATGAAACCCAGCATATCTTCTTCACTCTAAAAAAATATTTACAGCATATTATATACACCCACCATTTTTATTTACTAGAACAGCATTCAAAGGGTTACACACAGGGCTGGAAAGTTAAGTGCAGAGAAATGTGGACGCATCCGAAGTGTAGATAATGTTATATTGTGTTTACTTAATTGTATCAAGTGAGGAATGTGACACATTCTCTGACTGTGCAGAAGCTCCTGGACACAGACAGACACTCAAAGCATTTCTGCCTTCAATACAACATAAATAAAACCAGTTATGAATAAAATGCAAAGTCAGACTAAGCAAAAAAACTGTACTTTTGGGAACTTGTAATTTCTAAATGAATAATAATACTTATGCACAAATGC